>NC_045746.1:15418473-15431051 GCF_008692095.1 Etheostoma spectabile
GTGTGTCTGTGTGTCTGTGTGTCTGTGTGTCTGTGTGTGTGCTCTAGTTTGCAAGTGTTTCTTTCTTCTATAGACAGAGAAACACACATATCTGTCAGTTAATACCCCATTTTTGTAATAAGGTAACAGAATGTCATGTTAACATCATGTTACATGTACCTATATACCTATAATGGCAAACTAATTGCTGTGTACTCTCCACTCCTTTACTCTTTACCTCCTTTCCACTTCTTTTTTCTCCACCCTCCTTCCCCTCTTTCTCTCCTTCCCTCTTCCTCCTTCTCTGTCCCTCCTCAGGTTCTACTCCTCGCCTTACAGCATCGCTACCAACCGCATGATTGCACAGACCTCCATCACGCCCTTCATCGCTGCTTCCCCCGTTTCCACATATCAGGTGGGCCATAATGCACTGCATTATGGGTGGATTGCTGTATGTGTATATTTAATATGAGGGTTTGCTTTGTGTAAGAGTTTGGAAGAGAGGGGGCGGGCTGCAACCCAGCGTGAGGTTCTCTCTTCTCTCATCGTTTCTTCGCCGCTCCAGCTGTGCTCGATGACATCTGTTTCGTAGGCGGCAAACACAACAGGCATCAGAAAACAAGCAACGAAAAAAAGGGATTAAAAAAAGGCTGACAGGGTAGAAACAAATAAAATCACCCATCAAGAATGAAAGTGTCTAGGAAAAACAAACACTTTCCTCCCTCCCAGTTTCCTGACCTCTTTTGTGTTTCCTCAGCTTCCAACGTAATAATAGTTTTTTTTGTACTAACTTGGATACAGTCGCTTCCTCTTCCAAAGTGAATTTCCACATTCCTCACGGCTTATGATCTGTGGAGTAATGAAAGAGAACAGAACAGGAACGTGGAAATTGGCTATGTGAGATGTCAAGAGCGTTAACCGTTTTCCATCACTGTGCATTTCACGCAGCCCCCTTTACCGAATCTTAACATCAAGAGGCACCGCCACTGTGCCCTCCTGTTCAGACAATATCATTTAACATCGGCTCTGTTTGGTATGCAGAGGCCGACAGACGAGGGTAGTGAGTAAGAGAAAAGAGATGAAGGATAGATGGGGAAAAAAGAAGGGACAGATGGAGAGAAAGACAACTAGGGAGAGGAACACAGATAGTACGGGTGGTAGTGATGGTGATGGCTCGGGTGTGTGTGTGTGTGTGTGTGTGGGGGGGGGGGGGGGGGGGGGGGGGGGGGGATGTTGCTGAAGGTTGCTGTGTCCGTCTTTGAGGCACGCTTGATTAAAACTCTGGTCCGGTACCTGCAGTGGAGGGGAAGGGGAAAAAGGAGGGGGAAGAAAATTGGGCCAGGGCGCGTCTGTAATCCGCTCTCGGAAGGCTTCCCAAATTGATTTATCAAAAACAATGGCCAGGCTTTTGAGGAATATTAATCCCCACAGTTTCAATATCGGGCAGCTCTGCCACTGCTTCCTGTAATATTGCCCTTCAGCCAGTCACGGCAGGAAGGTGAGTCCTTCATCTTCTGTTCAAGTACAAAGAGACAAAGGAGAAAGAAAAGGAGAAGACATGCCAAGCAGCCACATATGGCTGACAATAGAAAATCACATCCTTTTATGATGGAAGTATTGCCTTTGTTATGAAAATCTAAAGGTGCATAGAAATGACTTTAAATGCCATTCCTTCTTTTATGTTTATATGGGGGATATTTTTTGAGTTCCTAGTTTGGTGTCAGTGATTTATCAAATCTGCAAATGACCCATGCCAATAGCACTGTTATAGTGTTCTTCCAAGCCAGCCTCTGAGCTTGAATGATGATTGGCTTTGTTTCCTGGAAAAACAGCTTTGATGATCCACATGACAGGAGCCAGCCCGGGCCAGATCACTACCACGATATCAGCTAGTGCTGCCAGCCAGCCGTGGCCTGGTTTACATCACTGGCTCTGCAGACTGGCTTATTGTTTGACTAAATATGTGGCTGGCTGGTTGGATGTGTGGCTGGCTGGCTTACTAACTAGCTGACTGGCTGGTTGTTTGGCTTTATCTGTGACTGGTTGGATGGGTGGCCAACTGGCCGACCCCTCGACTGACTAACTGTTTTTTGGCTTATTGGTTGGCAGGCTGTTTTAAACAGTAACACAAGCTGTGAAGTTGAGCCAGAGGTAGGGAGCTTCTTAGGTCATGCACATTATACCGTTCACTCACACTGGAATGCACAGTAGCTATACACCAGGTATACCCAGTTATCAGTAGTAGTGATCAGTAGCATGTAAGGTAGCCATATGCTGCTCTTCATTCTACTTTCTACCCATGGAAACTATTAATTTCCTCTGAAACTGTGGACAGTGTGCAAGATAGGTCTAATGTCAAACAGGTTCACAATCTCTGTCAGACTGTATGCTTTCCCTTTTGAGGCATGTCAGATGGTGCAAGGAATGTTTGGTAAATTGTAGCTCTACAATGGAATTAGACAAAAACAGTAAATATGTGTTTAGCACTACACTAGCTTCATTGCTTGGTTTGCAAACGTCACATTTTGGGGTTTTGTTTCTAAATTCCAACACTGTCGTGTCTTTGGCCACCCAAGCTCTTAACCGGCTGTGATTGGGCTCATTATAATTAACCACCATTTTTGATTTACAACCAAAGAATTCACCACATTTCTCTCAAGATTGTCAACATTCTTCTGGGACAGCCCAAAGTCACACAGTGTAAAAGGGTCTTAAGTCTGACAAGAGTTTAGTCTCTCTATTAAATAAATCACATGATTGGTCATGCAGTATCTTGCATAAAGATAAGTGATTAAAAATAAGCTTTCTCTGTGTCTATCTGCTGTCCCATTCAGCTGTGGGAGAACAAATACTGCCATGTATAAACAAACAGAATTGGCTTCATGTTATGGAATATCAAGCTTGTTTAGGTGTGGATCCAAATCACGCATTTGGGTTGGCAAAGAGGATTGATTGCTCTTAAAGCAGATTATTCCATGTTTGTCTTTGTTTAATCTAATCATTTTACCAGGATCAGTGGCCAGCCTGTGTGTTTGTCTGCTACAAGCTGTCTAATTCCTCTCTCCAGCACATCTAAAAGCTCTATTTGTTCCTCCATTCCACCAGTCTCTTGATCATTCTCTGTCACTGTTTCACCGTTTCTTTAACTTTCTCATCCACATTTGTGTATATGCATGTCTATAAATGTCTTCCTCTAGTAATAGCTTGGCATACTTCTGAAACAAAGAAAAGTTCTGTCCACCATTCTCAAATTCCTTTAACTTTTTTCTTTTTACTTTTAAATAATCCTTCTGAAATGGATTCTCTCTAGTTGTCTGTCCCTTGAATTTTCACAATGATTCACCCCTCTTGCAACAGCACTGGGTATGGCATTAATATTATTATTATAATAGAGAAGAAACCTAATTTAATGGCTCCGTGCAAAAGGCATACTGTTGGCAATAATGAGAAGGCAGGAGGGAGATTTGCTGCCTCCAGACTTTCAAATTCTTTTTGTAATTCTTTGGCACAACTTAATCTGGGTAAAGTTCAGGCATTTTGGTGCATTACAACCAATGCAATCACTGTAAAACCTCCAGACTCAAGAGTATTTGAACATATTGTGAATGTTTACGCAGTGTTAATGATTTATGTGGGATACTACTTGGATTTGACTGAGATTGACGAAAGTTTATATCGTCACCCTTCTTTTACATTTGATGTGTTTCTCCTCAGGTCCAGAGTACGTCATGGATGCCTCATCAACAATATGTTATGCAACCTACAGTAAGTACTCTACCACTTACCAACAGTATCTGCCCTTGACTCCCCATTGGGACCCACCCTTGTGCAGTTACTCTTTTCTGCACAGTGTTTTACAAGAGTTGTTGAAAGGTTTTAGGAGGAACTCGTGCTGAAAATAGTTTACAACATGGAGGATTTTTTTTACATTTACAGCAAAATGTATGATAAAAAAAAATAGATTCTGTATGGAAATTTTTTTTTAGCCACATTCTTCCTCTGCTGCAGGTCTAATGTTGAAAATTGTATACATGCATATACCATTACCGTACCACATGAAAACTTCTTATAGCTAAATGATGACAGCATTTTTATCCTGCAATTACTATACACAGCTCTATAAAAGCACATTATCCCGTTCTGATAACCACATCTTTCCATCTTCCCTGAGTATACAAACACATTTAGTTTTAGTTTTTTTGGTTGGGAATTTATCGGTGTTTGATGTGCCAGGGAGCGATTCAGCATAATTGACCAGACAGGCTGTCGACTGTTGCTCTGGGTTACCAGCGCAGACAGCGGACAGAGCAAAAATTAATATTAATTAGATTGTGTTCACTACAACACAGTGTGCCACAGTATAGCTGAGGTAGTTATATTGCATGCAAT
Source organism: Etheostoma spectabile (assembly GCF_008692095.1). NCBI lineage: Eukaryota > Metazoa > Chordata > Actinopteri > Perciformes > Percidae > Etheostoma > Etheostoma spectabile. The sequence continues at coordinate 15,422,842 of NC_045746.1, forward strand.
GGAATTCAGTAATCCTAGTTGAAGAGTACAGAACATTGGATTTCTGAGTGTCCACCAAGTCTGCAAAAAACTTCCTCAATAACAACATTTTCTTCACTGGTAAAATCATATTTTACTACATCTAGTTAAATTTGATGGATGTTTCCGTTTCGATTTACAAGTGAAACACCAAATACCCATGTTTCAAAAAGGTTTTAACTACTTTAATAGCCCCAATTTTTTTATCCACTTTTTGGATTTTTCTGTAACGTACCAACAGCATTGTTTGGAATACATCCCAGCTTTAGGATGTTGTAGCAACAAATTGCATTATTGGGTTAGTAAATTGTTTTTTAAGGTTGAGCTTTAACTGATCCGAGCTCCATGAGTGTTCTCGTTTTGTTGCTTAGAGGTTTTTAATCATTCTGCCAGAGGCTTTAATGTCTGCTTGAGGCTTTTCGTGGCCCCTGACGCACACTTAGTGTGCATTGTTCTTTTAATGCACTGAACCAGACAGGGGCATGTGTATTTAATTCTTAACAGTCGTGAAACTGTTTAACTGTTCCACAGACAAAAATTAGCTAAAAAGGCATCTTACTTAAAGCGCACTGAACTTCAAAACATAGTGCACTTGAGTATTTCATACAGTAAAGTGAAGCATATTATTGTAAAAGTGTGCTATACAACTATGATGTGCAGTAAAATACAGTACATAATAAGAATGTACAATAGATATGATATATTTTACTCATGCAGTAAGTTAGTTATTATTTGTTAAAGTTAAATTTACTGAATCACACAGCTGCATATTTAAACTTATGCTGTAGCATCAAAGTTCCATAATATATACCAATGATTTAATATGCATTAAGATAAATAGGAATAGGATTTATAATGTTTGGGTAATATCTTGCAGAGAAGTTATATACTGAAACGCTCACTTTTGAAACTACAAAAGTAGAGATGTTACACACTGTAGTTGGTAAACATCAACATTAAAAACTTATAATAATTTGAAAAATCGGAGTAATTGTTTTGTAAGATTTCTAGACATTATTCAACAATATATAGCAATTTCATCACCAGTTTCAGAATGTTTTTTTTAAATTATTTTTATGGATCTTCATCCCTGGAAAAATGTAACAATGTAATGCTATTTCTCACATAGTGTGATTATGTTTCCTTGTTTGTTTGTTAGTTGTGTTGTTGTTGTTGGCTGGAATTAACCAAGAAGGCACATTTTCACGTGAAGCAAATGTTGATAGGCACCAGAAAATAGAAAAAACTCTACGAGCTGTTTCAGTTGCTAGTTTCATTAAAAAATATGTTCGCTGTAACTTGCCATGACAGTGTCAATAGCATTTTTAGCCTGACTCAAAGTGTCACCTGCTTGCAAGTCCCTGTGATTGAAGAAATTGGCAAACACTGGACTCTACAACTGATGGTCCAGCACTCACTTACTAGAAGAGTGCTCAACCAGCTACGTGGCTCCCTGCTGTGGTCATTTACCACTCAGTCCGACCCATCTCACTTCTACTCCTGCTGTGGGACGGTGAATGTGTAATCTGGTCGCAGCAGGCCACCAGCTAGGCAGACACAGACAAACACACCATACCCAACTGCAGCTACCATCTAAGCCACTCGGTTTGCCTTGCAGTCACGTGACCTCCTGCCTGTCAAAACAGTATTTATCTCACCCAGCCTTTTCTTCCCTGCTGTAGCTTGCTACCTTCGCAGTCAGGGCTGCACTTTCTTGGTGATGCTTGTTTCACATAGGATTAAAGTTAGCTCACTAACAAGCTAACAATTTGTGCTGCTGAGTCTGCCTTTAGTGAGAATGACAGTGACATGGGTGGTAGACATTATTACAAGGTGAATAAATGGCAGATTTCTAATAGTTTAACTGCTCAGCATTTGCAGTGCTGTGTATTTGTGCAGGAGTGTGTGCTTCTGCATACTTATGCACTTATCTCTACAGTATGTGTCCGTGCATCTAGACTATACCAATGCATGTGTATATTTAAATGTGCGTATAATTTTCTTAATCTTCTGGTATCTTCTCAGACTCTCTAGTCTCGTGTTGTTACGGTTTGTCAGTCAGTAGCCAGACAGAACATGCACTGCCTCATTGTCATAACTGCTCATGTTTGCCTGATACGTGTTTGTCTGCACTCTATGTGTTATGTAGTGCCATATGTGTGGTCCATACTGGTTATTCCCAACCAGCCCGTATGGCTGCCGGACAGCCATGCATCTTCCAGCCTTATGCCATGGGGCCTCTTGGAGCCATTGGCAGTAGCCAATAGCCAGTAGCCACATTGCACTGTGGTGTTCATCTCATCATGCCTTCATGCCAGAAGTAGACATGTTGCCATATGTGTCCCCATGGCCCCGTCCCCATTGTGTTCCAGTGTCTCTCTCTGTCACCAAATGGCTGCTATTTGCTAACCCCAGCTGTCACCACCATCACTGGATCATAGATACCAATCTGTCTCCCTTTATGACCCATGCTCATATCCACTACCAGCTACATACACAGTAGACCGCCCCTTACACACACACAGCCTGCCACCAGCTCAGTGAATCACATCAAATTACCCAAGCCTGCTAGCTTCAAGAGCTTGGGGCCTACTCAAAACATTAAAAACCTATTGATTGTGCTGCAGTTTTGCCGGTTCCACCATGTGTTGTGTGTTGAACCAATGGAGCGCGATGGCACTCCTGGTGTCCGGGCAATATGTAGGCGGTCGAGCATGGAAGAGGAAGGGGTCACAGGTAGCCAGCCAGCCAGATGTCAGGATGTGTAGGATAGAATGGAATAGAACAGACGTGTGACAGCCAGCCTAAAATTAATTATAAATTAGCGGTTACATGATGGCTACCTGAATTGTCATATTGGCAAAACAGTAGCAATGTAGGTAAAACTGCTAGAAAACATTAACCAGTAGAGTTTGCTATAAGAAACAGAATGTCAAATGTCTATGAGGTCACCAAGGCAGTATATACTATGCACTACATAGATCAACATGTATGCTATTGTTCCACTTACTTTTGTGTGAATAAACCGCAGCATGTATCGTTTTGGACACACTGAGCTGTAATAACCCTGTCACTTTCTGAGAGCCTACTTTACATTTGAAGACGCGTAACCATAGTAACCCATGCCAACCTCAGCTTTAACGGCTGCCAGATAATGCTTGCCATAGTTAATTTATCAGCTGTGGCAAAAAGTGGGGAAAAGTGGTGCAAGATACTGTCCTCCAAACCAGGCAACTGCAGCAGATTCGGTGAGCGCCCATGGCTACATCTCAGTCAGTAAATCAAACTATGTTGAAGTTGAGAACAACTTGACTCAAAGTTTGCTTACATCACAGTAAACCGAGAGCATTTCAGCCTGTACCGCTTCGGCAAAGGTGTGTTTTCTCTGACTAGATGAAGTTTGACAAGTCCATCTATAGAAGACTGGACTTCATCCCCTCAGATGAGCCGGCAATTTTTTCAGAAGGGTAGACAGAGATAGTGAGGAGAGAACAGTTTTCAAAATTTGTTTATCTCCAATTAATGGGCAAGATGCACTTGCCGTGGAACATGATAGAAAGTGACAATGTTTTTGGACAGCTAGATGAGGTTGGAGCTTGTTCTTCTTTCTTTTCCCCTCTGTTTATCACTTGTCTTCCCTTTCTCTTCTTCTCTTATTCTGTCTCTCAGATCTTCTAATGCTGTGCTCTGAGAACTCGCTTGCCTTTTGTGCGCTTTTATTTGTTCAGTGCTACGCAAGTCAGCAGACCTTGTAGAAAAGGAGAAAACTTGAGAACTAAATGCCCCTTAAGACGAATACACACATGCAGCTCACACTCTGCTGCACAACTGCCTAAACACACATATTGTTTGAGTGCAGAAACACATTCTTAATGGTAAATCTCACTTATGTACAGATCATCAATCATGCCCACAGACACTTAAATTTACTTCATACTGCCAAAGAGGGCCGGAGTAGCTGCAGTGCCAGCCAAGCGTAGCATTGCTGTCTTTCCCCATGACTTATCCATCCTCTTTTTTTTCCTTTTCCTCTCTGTGAACTGTATGTGCTTCAAGTGTGTATTTGCTGGAGTGCATTGCTCTTACACAGTGAAGGTGAATTATTGAATTCCTCTCCGTTGAACCCCAGCCAGTTCTCCCTGGCTTCGGCTTTCAATAGATGCTTGCTGGGCCTCTTAAGATTGAACCATAACTATCTGCCCTCATTGGATGGGGTGAATCGGTGCACTGTGTGATACCCATCTACCGCTTGACACGTAAAATGTTTCACGGATTCAGAAGGGGAACATTATGTTGGTCTCATGGATTTGACTGGAGAGGCAGAATTTGAGACGGGGCTACAGTCGTCCTTCAGTTGCTCTCGCTGCTCTTTCTCTCCTCGTTTTATCTTTTCATCCCTCTCTCCCATCCTCACTCCCTCTCTACTTCTTTCTATACATCTCCTTCTCATGTCTCCCTTGTTTTTGTCTTGCTCCACCTCTCCTGCCCCTCTCTCTCTCTCTCTCTTTCTCTTCTCTACTGCCCTTTCAGAGTACAACTGCAGCTACTGTGCCCGTGCCAGCAAAGAAATCGTCTGTTCAGGGTTAAAGTTGCATTCATATAAGAGAGATATTGTGGCAGTGCCACAGAGTGACTGATAGAGAGATTGAGTTGCTGCATTTTCACTTTAAGCTTCTGGATATTACCTCGAAAACATTGCGATAGTAGCAGCAATACATTTTGAGACCAAAGCTGATTTGCTTTGGTGGACAGGCTTTATTAGCCTGCTCTGTTGTTGTTTTTTAAATTGGATATTTAATCTTTTTTTTGCTTTTGTAAATAGGGTAAATATTCTGGAGAGATCCTTGAGTGTGAAATGATCCATTTTTCTTCAAAAGGCAGTCAGAGAATGGTTGATCCGAGCGTGGAGAAGAATGGACCTCCCATGAACACATGACAAATACTGTTACATGCTCCATCTAGCATCCTTATTCCCCCCTACCCCCTGTGTGCGCACGCACACACACACACACACACACACACACACACACACACACACACACACACACACACACACACACACTACAAATCCATCCAAATATCTTGTCCTCCTCCAGTTGTGGTTTCTTTTTGATAATAACCTCTTTACTATGAGCATTTTATAGTCATAATCAGCCTTGTAGCCTGCTGCACCTTGCGTGCCAACTGGTGTGATTTTGAAAATGCTCATTTCAGTGGTGAAACATTTTATTGTAACTCAATCCGCATCCTCTGAGATTATGCACATGATTGACAGACAAATGAATCAATAAGTGGAGGGAGACTGATCCATCATCCCTCTTGTTGTCATTTCATTGTTGAGTACAAATAGAAACACAGTAGATAAACATATTTGCCAGAGGTGAGAAATCCTGCATCCATATCTGTCTCCACATGCTAATCTGTTAACATACATTGTTGAAGCCCCTCAGCTGCTTCATTTTTACAATAACAATTCCCTTTTCTCTGTAGGTTCTTGTCTGGTTTGCAATTAATCTTTTCAAAACCGTTACAAGAATGAAATTTCAAATTTGAACATGATGGCGAAGGACAAGATAAGCTGCTATCTGCGTCAATGCAATCAACTGTGAGGCTTCATTTATTGCTATTCATAAGTATGCACTACTACTTCCTGGCTTAGTCTATGGCCTGTTGGGTGTTGTAGACAGACTGTGTTGGTAATGGGAGGCCAAACTTGGTAGTCTGTTAGCCCCAAGGAGGGATTCGTGCTGTGGATTAGAGTGATTTTTTGGGCTTACCCAAATAGAAAAGTGCCTGAGGGCATTTGAAAACTGTGGTCACAGTTGTGGTAGGTGAAGAAAAAGTTGTGGGTGTCTCTTGTTAGCCTTAAAGCTATAGTGCGTAGTTTCTGCCGCTCCCTATGAGTTTATTCTAAGTAATGACAACTGTCGGCACATCCACATGATACAAGCCTTTTGTGACACACACACACACCCACAGTTGCTAGTAGCCAAGGAGTACACTCACTCAGTAACTCACGTTAATTAATATAAAAAGTTACGCATTAAAACGTTAATAGAGCACAAATAATAAACAAGATAAATAAGAGCACATATTCAGATCATGCGGGAACATTTAAATAAGGATGACAGATAAAGACCAACACACAATATCCAATAACTGTGTAATTCTGTGGATTCACAGTTTCAGTACCTCCACCCTTCAGGTGGGCAAGCTTTTAGTGTTAGGGGTTCTTGGCATTCTGTACTGTATATAAATGTAAAAGGACTGTTCTTATATAGCGCTTTTCTAGTCTCAATGACTATTCAAAGCGCTTTTACATAATATCGGGAGCAACTCGGTTGTCCCGATGCTCCTGTCTCAGTGTCCTGCCCAAGGACACTTCGACATGGGACTGCAGGGCCAGGAATTGAACCACTAACCTTAGTAGTAATATAGTTACCATTCAGTCATCAGGAGATGTTTTTTTAACACCAGGCTTTCCAGACCAATAATGACTTAGTGAACAAGATATGTCTGTGTCTTTTAACTAGACATGGAGAAGTGTTGTTGGAGTGCTAAAGCTGGAGCAGATTTGCTTGATTTGTGGTGTGGAGCTGCAGCACCTCTTCAAGTATCATGCAGTGTTGCAGTGTCACATTTACTTTAACACAAAACACACTAACATACACACACCAGCATCAGTATCCAAACCACAGAACCTCACATGGAGAAACCAACTGTCAAAAACAACAAGGAATGTGTTGAGTCAAGCACGGGTCATCTTTCATGTGGACGACACAAGTGATGCTTTGTTTGGGTGGAGTACAGCCGCAGTCATTGTTTGACATTCTTGAGGCTTTTAATGTGCCTCTCCTGCCCCCCCTCCCCCCAACCTACCTAACTTAACATTTTCCCCTCATCACATTCTTACTCCAAACCAAGCTGTTAGAGAGTTAACGTACTAAACAGTACAGATGTTTGCCAGCATTGAAACATTAGGGCCTACAACCTGAATCACTTTGTAGCTTTGTTTTTAAAATGCTGCATGAATTAAGTGTATGATATCATTAACAATACAAGATGAGGATCGGCGTGTGAGCTTCTCTTTGCCACAGGCTGTTTTCACTGGAAACAAGGGCATTGTCACTGCCTGAAGGTAGCGATATATCAGCAGCGGTTGAAAGCAACAGTGTAGATCGGCAATAATGTTGGATATTATAACCTGCAGCAGCAATAGGAAAGGTTGTAGAGATGCACTGATCAGGTTTTTTATGGCTCATGCTGATCAGTTTTAAAGGAACCAGATCGTTCTTTTCACAGGATTTTATATAAAGTGTCAGCAAAAGACAAATGATGTAAAAACATGGTTTCCTCATTTATAAGGTTCCATTATTTTCTTTTCCACTGCTAGTCCAGGAAGATTGTTTATTCACTTTAAGCAGAGTTATATTACCTGTTTTAATGATCTTTTTGGTCAGATTGTGTTCTTCGTGTCAAAATTCTTAACTGCCTTCTTGACAGAGCAGATTTTAAAAATCACAAAAGACCATTTTACATCTCTTTTAGTCACATAGCTGCAATATCTCTTATCTGCATTCACGACACTGGATGACATTCTGTGCAGCAAGAAACCTAATACTAAGCTCCGCAGGCTCGATACTAGCCACCCAAATATTACTTGACTGCATGTTAAGTCTATGTAGGGCTGGACAGGAATGTAAACTGCACGTGTTGGAGATCCTGTATCCGTAGTGGATCAGGCAGTAAAAACAATTTCTATCTGTGTAACATTTATGTATTTGCCTTACCCATTTTACAATTGTTATTTCTGATCAGCAACTCTAAAGACAAAGTACTGAATATCAGCTGATAGCGATCAGGGCACCATTAGTCAGAGTGCTGCCATTTACTTGTAATGAGTGGTCATTAAAAAACACTGCTGGTTGTAAGATTTTTTACAAGATTTCTTATTTACTGTACATTGTCTCTGGTCGCTGAGTGTATATCAACGTATTTAACAACCAGGGGGCTGATATCATCTGTCTCCTGTCTAAAGCAAGATCAATACCATCTTAAGCACGATGGGTTTTTCCCAGACACACACACACAAGCACACCAAAATGTGCATACATCGAGGAGATCTGTAAACATCATCTCATACATTTGTAACAGCTACATCTGTAGCATCCATTATCTTGCTCTTTCTCTGT
>NC_045746.1:15431061-15435051 GCF_008692095.1 Etheostoma spectabile
GTCTCTCTCTCACACACACTGAGGACAAATCAAAAACATATATTGTATATTTGTCTCAGTCTCCTAATTTTCTTTCCTCTCTAGTGTGTCCCTGGACAGACACACAACAAGACAGACACACACATACACTCTAAAACCCCCTCTCTCACAGACACTCAGTCTCACAAACACAGAAAATCGAAATCACAAATCGGCTTAACTCTCCCTGACATGTCTGTGAATTAAGCCTTTCCGTTGCTCTCCCTTTCCCATTATGAAGGCATTGTCAGAGGCTGAATCAGTAACAGGTAGCCCACAGCTCCTGCAGCTTCCTTCTTGCTCCCCTCTTTCTCTTCCCTTCTCTCTTGCTCGCCCTCTTTCTTTGTTTTTCTCTTTCTTTTCGATCTCTCGCTATCTCCCTGTGTCCCTCAGCCTTCCCTCCTCCCTTTACCTGTCCTTGTCTCCTCGCTCCCTTCTTCCTCATGACCTCCATTAGCTCTCTCCTTAATCATCTTTTTCCTGTCCTCACACAGTCTTTTTTGGTCTCCTCGTTTCCCCTCTCCTTTTCTTTTTCCGTCTATAACAGAAACAGAACAAAGTACTTAATATTTTCATTTTTTGAGAGAAATATTGAGCAGCAAACAATAGGTACTTTGGAGGTTCAGATTCTCCACACACAACCAAGAAGACATGATATGATATTACTTTATATGTTTGTCACTATAAGTTTTACATTGGGGCATTGCTTAAGTAAAGGATCTGCATTGGGTTGCACCAGATGTTTGGCAAGCCATCACATATCAGGTTGCACCATTAAAACTTTAGAAATTTAGAAATGTGTAAATCGGCTGTAAATATCTGTGGAGCTATCCAAAAAATTGTTCACAAAACTAAAAATACACAAAAAACTGATGATAATATTTCTTAAAGTTTGGGGAGTAACAATATATTAAATTTGCTAAACCTTGTATTATTATTAGATATTAATATCTGTGCAGTTTAGAAAAAGAGGGACATCTTATTATGTTAATCTAACTGACACTATTTTGTCATGTAGCTGGGTTGGGTCAGATATATATACCATATTTAATATTTCATAAAATCTCTTATATTAATGAGAACATAATATATAATATAACATACATTAAGTTTTTCCATTTAGCTACGCTACTGTTTCACCTGGAAGTTATTGGGTGTAAATATTTAATATCAACAAATTTTTACATTTTATTTGTTTTTAGTGTGTTTTTGTAATTATATTAATATTATTATTATTATTATTATTATATTTTTGCATCTGTGTCTTCTAGGCTTCATATAACCCTGGCATTCAACAGTAAGATGAGGCAGTTTCATAAGTAACCCAACCCCCCAAGAAGGCACCCAACCCAACCCCAGTGGAAATTACACCTTTTTGTTTGTTCGGTGCAATCTGTTTTAATATAGTGATGTGTAGATCACCACTTTGTAAACACTTACTATGTTATGAAGAGACTTACAAAGAGCTGGTGAAATTGTAATACTTCCTCCACCACGGATCTTAGCATTCTGCCCAGTTTTTTTGTGCTGAGGTGAAACTCCGGGAAGGATCACATGAAGCTTGCATATGGAAGAGGGAGAGGGAGAGGGAGGGAGACAGCGGAGGAGAGAGAGTTAGCTGACTGTGTTGTGAATGCAGGGAGTAGACAAGCAGAGCGATCCTGACAGGCTGTGTCTGCACAGTTTGTTCTCCAATAGGCCCACACAGAGTTACCAGTGGGGTGCGCACAAGCACGCACACTCTCACATACACTATTGGAGTTTTCCCGCTCACACACACACACCACACACACACACCACACACACACACACCCCCACAACACACAACACACACACAAAACACCACACACACACACACCACACACACAGACACCACCACACACACACAACATGTCCATTCTCTTTGGCACTCATGCGCTAATGCTTTTACACACAGTGTGTTGCAGCCTTTCTTACACACAGACACACACACACACAAAGTGAGAAGAGAGCGAGCCGAGCAGAGGAAAAGGGTTTGGTTATGAATGCGTTCCTCCTGGGGCTTCAGTGCTGCGGAAATGGAGCTATCATGACAAGGGATGAAAGAGCAACAATGGTTTCATCACTTTCCCTCATGTTCCACTGTACCGTGAAAAAGAAGCTTCTAGCATTTTCATCCGCCCGTTAGGGAAAAACATGCCACGCATTATACCAAGAAGGGAGACTCAAGAGTGAGTGAAAGAGTAACAGACAGAGAGAGTGAGGGACAGAGAGAAAGTGTCCTCGCTCAGCAATTAATGAACCGCACAAACCCATATTGTTGATACATCAGCAGCAGATATTGACTATTTTGATGGACCAAAGACAAATTGATCTTGAAAATTTCCCTGTGTTCTGTTGCTGTTTATTGACACGGTCCCTCTTCCCTTCTTCTTCTCTGGCTGTGTTGTCCTTGTGTCGCCCCTGACTGGGCCCCACCCTTCTCACTTACTCTGTTTTTATTTCACCAACTTTTCTCCTTCCTGTCCTCTGACTGACCCCAACTTCTTGCCTGGCCTCCTTTAACCCTTGCCACCCTAACACACCACACCCTATCCTCTTATATATGTTATATGTTTCTTTTATCAATCAAATTTTTGGGAGTGTTTTTTTTGCGGGTTTAGTTTTTACATGATGTCCAGAAGAACTATCAACCATTTTGTAGTAGTTAATAAGAACATGCAAATCTTTTATCTCACCTTCTTCTTGTCTTTTTTTCTCATTTCTACCAGGGTGCAGTGATCACGCCAGCCATGGACCACACTATGTCCATGCAGCCTGCCAGCATGATGGGCCCTCTCGCCCAGCAGATGAACCATCTGTCCCTGGGCACTACAGGAAGTGTAAGTACTCTTCATAATCCAGACAAGAAAACCTCCCAAGTTGATAAACGTACTGTACGATCAGATACGGAAGCTTTACGAGCAGCACTGACTACGTTTATATGCACATATTACCGGAATATCCCACGTCTTAATCGGAATAATAGTGGAATATTGGTGTGCATGTAAATTTACTCAATGAGTAACGTTTTTTCAGACTTCTTATGCTACATGTAAGCTGCACTGTCTGACCACAGTAGGTGGACACACTACACAGCGCTGGGAAAATAATGTCCCCCTCATATGCATGTTTTTTTGGGGAAAAACATAATTGAATTTGGATTTAAGTCTATAGCCTAATTTTCTTCTTTTTGTTGTCCAGTACTTTTTTCAAAGATTTACAGTTGCTTTTAGTATTAATAGTTCAGTAATTCTTTTGTAAAACACTGTAAATATGGAATGCACGCTAACCAGGTTCATCATAATGTGTTATTTGCTAAATGCTGGAAGTAGCATGTACACAGTTGAGGGGATGAACAAGGAATGCTCAAACACTGCAAATCTATTCACAGAAAGGTGCACTTAAAATGTAGTTGTAGCTAGCAGTGTTGCTGTCATTCCTTTTTCTAATACCAGCTCAGTAATGAAAAATATCTCAAAGTCTGCATAAGTTGAAAGAGAAAACTGCAGGTGTCCATTACACAGTAGGTTTGGGTCAGGAGGACCAAGTGGAGTCGTTTTTGTTTTTTTTGGGGAACATTGTTCATTTGGTTCTAAAACAAAGTACACATTGAGGAGAGATGGATTTTACATTTCCTTTCAAGAAAGCCAAACCTTCTTAGGCTGTCACCACATGTGCTCTGCCATGGAGCTGCCGTATCATTTGTTTAACACTGCATGCATTCACCGCCAGATATTGAGAGAGCATGTTTCCTGCCTGATCTTCCACATTAAACAGATTTCCTGTGAAGTTTAACAGTGTGACAGGGCCCTCTGTTCTCCACCTTCCTCACTTTCACCCCACTTTTCTGTTTCTTTCTCACACTTTCTGTCTTGCTCACTCTCTAAATCACACATCAAATATATCACTCTATCAGTTTTCTTTATTCCACACACACACACACACACACAC
>NC_045746.1:15435061-15436042 GCF_008692095.1 Etheostoma spectabile
ACACACACACACACACACACACTCTCGCTTACAGTCGTCGCCCCCTAAATCAGGAACTCCCCCCTGTTTTAGGATCAAGTTGACTTAGAGGTGTTGCATAGTTCTGAATCCTGACTTCCTGCCCTAACCCTGCTGCCCGGGGGCAGGCAAGCATGCAGCTTTGCGCCGGCACTACGTTTGATCTTTGTGTGTGTGTGTGTACGTACACGTGTGTTTGATTGAAACAGTGCTGTATTGTACAGTTACCCATGTGTTTTCAGGTGAGCTGTCAGCAACTGTGACGCCATGTTGGCTCTGTCAGGAATGCCCCCATCCTAATCTGCCCCAGCTGTGCTAACAGCCAGGATTAGAGACAGGCTAATCTATGATGATGGCTTCTGATGTCTGATGGGTTGTATTAAAAGAGAAAGTGGGTTAAGGCACCATCTCTCCTTTTTTTATTTATTTCTGGTTTACTCTCCCTTTTTGCCTCTCCCCTTTCTGCCTGCTTAGCTTTCCTGAGGCGATGTGCTGTGTAGCATAACTTCTCTGTGGCTGAGCTGCACACACGGCATGCCACTCTTGATCATCAATGTGAATTGAGACATGTTTCCTTTAAAGCCAGATGTGAAAGCCCTTCCATAACGTCGGATTGAGAAAGCCTGTTAAAGCAGGGGTTAGGAACCAGCATCTGTGACTATCCGTGTAGTAAACTGGACTTGACACCACATTCTCTAAGAGCACATTCCTCAAGTGTACACGCATGTGGTGAGGTTGTTTTGATTGCCCCAACTAGTCACGTGACTTAACCTTCACCACTGAAGATCACCTGCCATGAGTAGCGTCTCCAGAGTCAACAACTTATCACGGCTGCCTTTGGCCGCTGACAGAGAAGCCACACCTCAGAATACTCTTTGGCTGTTCCAGGACTCTTTGCGGCTGTTTGTGTATGGCTGTGGCTTTCTTCTTCTCTCCAAGAAAAGAACCAAATGTTCCCGGTCC
>NC_045746.1:15436052-15450340 GCF_008692095.1 Etheostoma spectabile
CGACACTGGTGTGGTGACCATTGCTTTCCGAGAACGCTGTGTTATTCTGCAGCCAGGATCGGCACGGAGGGCACTCCTTTTTAACAGGCCTAACTTAGGCCTGTTAAAAAGGAGTGGCAAGGAAAAGCTCACCTCATAATGAGGAAGCATGGATCGGGGCCGTCTGAAGGTCACCGCTTTGGAATTTAGCTGCTTCACCAGAAAATGTTCTGTTTTAAACAACTTGTATAGTTACCCAGCTCACTTTGGTGTCTGTCTATCTTGAACAACTTGATTAAAGAATGCTGAAGAACCTCAGGCTCACTGTTTATGGATGGCACACATAAACATGCCATCCATGCTCCTCACTGATTTATTTTAGCAGGTTTGGTGCATATTGCTCTGTTACTGATTTATTTACTATATCCGTGCTCTCACCACTTAGCAGAAGTCTATCTGTCATGCTTTGTGCTTGCTCTTGCCTGTAAGTCGCTGCGCACATGTTGATGTGCACATGCTCTATCATTTTAGTATTTGTGTGTGTTTGTACGCATCTCAACGTCTGCGTTTGTGTGTGAACGACATAGTGTTCGACATGACAAGAGGTGACCTTCCCTCTATGTTCTCCATCCTATTTCTGTCATGGCATGTAGAATCCAGGTTTCTGTTGTCATGGTGACAGTGGTGATTGACAGCTTCTCTGTCCCTGGAAGACAGATTTGTGTGAGAGCTTCCCTCTATTATCTGTGCGGTTTCCCTTGGTTTTCTATAGGACAGTCTAAGTACATTATGTTATTTTACATTTCCATAAGCATGTGTGGCCATATTTAACCTTTACTTACCCGAGTGTTGACTGTGCATGCACTTTCTCCCCTTGTAGCTCCACATTCAAACATCTGGTTGATTCCCAGTACCACTGAGCAGTTAAGTCCCTGCAGGACCTTGAAGGTAATTGTTAAGGGAAGGGATAACCTTTTATGACCTTTTTAAATTTTACAAATGCATTCTAAATGTGTTTACGGACTTGAAGCCAAAAACTATGGTGCCACTAATCTAAATTAGAAGTAAAATCATTAGTTTTTCTAAAGTTTTTTTATGAATTTAAGTTATGATGATGATGATACGAATGTGTTTAAGCAAGTGATTAAAAAGATGACACAGAGTTTTACCAGTATGCTTTAAATCTCTACAGGCAGGGTGTTAACAAAGCCTGGGAGCCAACATACGGAAGGCTTTCACGGTGAAGTGGTACAGCACTTTGATTCATAGCCGCTGAGTGCAGCTCCAATAGTTCCCATTGTGTGGAGCCCCACAGCTAAGATCAATAGTCATCAGAGCCCATCCCCACGCTGCTCTGCCATTAATAACCTACAATGAGTAGCTAGATGCTCTTGCCTTGACCAACTGTTATCCTCCACCTCGCAGGCGATGCAACAGAACAGCATGTCAACACAGAGGGGATAGATAGATAGATATATATAGAGGCTGGGTGACAGACAGAGAGGTGGATGATCTATTTGAACGTTTCAACATGCTAATGGATTGTGCTGCAGCCCAACGGTGGCAGAACTAAGATTTCTAGAGAAAATCAGAAAGTAAACTTTCCTATCATCCTTGCACCCACCAAACATAAATTGCACTGTCTCACTCAGTGCAGAGGCCCAAACCACTGTGGTACCAGAGTGGTGCTGTCTATGGTATGGTATGTTGTGGTTTTGTTGTCCTGACATTGCTGCATTGCGGTGTGACTTTATACTGTAGTTTAGTTGTGTGTCACAGAGAGTGATGGTAGAGAAGAGACTTAAGGAGTCTACTCACACTAGCCTCGTTAAGGAACTATTCAGGCCTCCCGTTCATCAAACATACGTACACGCCATCTGCTCCAGTTGCAGGTGTTTATGTGTATGTGTGTGGGTGTGTGTGTGCGCGTCCATGCGCGGGTGTGTGTGTGTGTGTGTGTGTGTGTGTCTGTGTGTGTCTGTGTGTGTGTGAGTGACTGGCTGAGAGTGAAACACCATTTATTGCCAATTAGGGATGTTTTATATTACCCAAACCTGTCCCCTGACTATGGACAGGAAAGTATTAAAAGTTGAAATTGGACAAAAATCATCTTTTGCCATAGCAACTCAATTCACCGTAGCCAAGCTTGACATCCCCCTGACTTTCCATAGCAGCGACTGCAGGAATATGCCCTTGCTCAACCTGCCACATTAAATAGGTTAACTAATGGTTATGGTAGAAGGAAAAACCTTATCTTATTAAATTTTCTTGTTAAATCTAATTTAAATTCCTTTTGCAGTCCTGCAGAGAAATATAACATTTCAAATGGACATCATCCCTTTGACAGGGAGATTTGGATATTGCTAATTATCTCCTGCTTCCCTTCATTTGCTTTCATGCAGCCCTCACAGGTGAGTTGACTGAATAAGTTAATGGGAAGTAAAGGCGGAGACTTAAAGTCCTGAGGAAAATTGGTATGCATGGTTTCAATTCACCAGGGAGAAGGTCACTTCAAGAACCTGATAGGCCCTTTTAGACAATAGCAGGTTGAGAGAGAGAGGAAAAAAAGAGGGAGGGAATAGAGCGAGTGACAGGAAGGTGAGAGGGAAGAAGGGATGAGACAGAGAGGTAATGTGGTAATGTGTCAGGAAGTCTGGATGTGCCCCCTCACCCGGTCCTGAGTGTGACAGCCCTGAAGGTGTGATAACCTTAAATTCATACGCACAGGCCCACACAGTCAAACTCACATCCGAACGCACACCATCCCAGGGCATCCTACTGGCCATGTGTAGCGACGGTGGGGGAGTTAATCACCCATGTCCATGGCCTTTAGCTGCTCTCATTAGCGGTGAGCGGTGGAGCCGTACCCGATCCATTAGCAACGCTGCCGGTAATGACACTTCACCAGCACCGCCGGGCCCACGGCCAAGAAAGGCTCCGCAGCCTGGCACAGCCCCTCCATTACTGCCTCCTACAGCATACTGTCGCCATGCTTTTTAGCACTGGCAGGGGGGCTGAGAGGCGAAGGGAAAAATAAGACAGAAAGAAAGGGATTGTACTTCCCTTTTTTTTTTTCTTGGTCCGGAAAAGCAGCAGGAAGACAGGGAGAGGCGGAAAGGCAGCCTGGTGGCTTTTATCTGGGATCACATCCGTTGGCGCTGTACTGCAGCATTATCGTTCCAAGCCTCTTTGTCTTTGTCTGTCTCTCACAAGAACACACACACACACACACATAAGCATGTAAGTTCCCAACACACAGCTGCACACAGGAGAACTCATTCACTCAATAGTTCATAGTCATTTTCTTATCCACAGGCATGTGCTAATCAAAAAGAAGCACACACACAGGCAAATCAGGCCCGTGACCTCATTCATATTGCATGTGAAAGCCCTGTGGCTGTCATGTAACGTGTGTCACGTCTGTAAAATGGCCATCATGGAGTACGCTAGCACCCAGTTAAAAGCCAGGGCAGGCATGTCTAAAGGAATATAGGCCACAGGCAACAGACCTGCTTAACTGCTTCCTCTCTCTCTCTCTCTCTCTCTCTCTCTCTCTCTCTCTCTCTCTTTCACTCTTCTTTCATTCCCTTCAACTTTTTTACATATTTCTTTATCTTCTTCCCAATGGCATGGTGCATTTGCCTGTCTATGAAGTCTTGGTGGAACAGCTGGACATCTCTTCCTCCTCCTCCTCTGTCTACCTCACATACTCTCTTCTGCTCTGCTCTGAGAGCACACATATTCTTTTAGCGCCCTCCAAAGGATGCTGAAGGCACAGCAAGCTCACATTCCCAATTGTTTTGAATTGGACTTGACACTCACTTCTCACTTCTAATTGAAGTGAATGAAACTTACTGGGAATATCAGTGTTGGATATCTATTTAGTCTTTCTTGTCCCACTTTGGATCGGCATTTGGTATGTAACGTTTGGATTGTGATGTCTAGCAGTTATTTTGATATTGTCTTTTCATTGTGTTTCAGTATATGACTGCTGCAGCTGCCGCGGCGCCTATGCAAGGGACCTACATTCCCCAGTACACTCCTGTGCCTCCAACAGCCGTCCCTGTCGAGGTAAGACTCGCACGCATGCACACTGTACTTACTAATAATCACAAATCTGCCTACGTTTACCCAAAGGAGGACATCATTACTCCTGACACCCCGCTCACTTACACCCACATGCGCTCAGTTCTTTATTAAATAGACAGCTTACATTTGAAGCATGCTGTAAATTGCTTGTGTTTCTCTCTGAACAAATGGCCTCACACCACCAGCAAATAACAAGGGGGGAAAACTGCAAGCAAAGCAAGATGAGTCAGAAGTTTTATAGTATTTGGGAAAGACAGTTCAAGTGCAGCACAGAGTTTGTCACTTCTACGGCGGCTGTCTGAGCTCCTGGCAGGTTCGGGCAGCCCAGCCTGTGAAATGATGAACGTGGAAAGCAAGCAGGCAGGCAGGCCGTCGAGGAGAGGAGAGCGGGACGGCTGTCTGGCGGCTGACAGTACGGTCGTATTCAGATGGACTATCAGTCGTGTATCAGATGACAGGAGCTGAAATGAGACACAGTGCCGGCGGTGCTGGCTCTCCCTCTCCCTCTCCGTCTCACTCTCTCTCTTTTGCTCTCTGCTCTCCCTCTTCTTCTCTGCCACAGCCGGTCCGGGCTGGTAGGTAGCTGGAACACACATATTCGTCAGCCACGGAGCTCTGGTTAGCCCACCAGCCATGGACAATGACAGTTTCCCCTGACAGGCCCATTAGTCGCTCCTCCCCCACACCTCTTATACCCACGTCCTAAGCTGAAAGAGAGGGGACGGAGGAGAGAAATGTAGTTGTAGTGTAGCCCATGGCGCATCATACCTATTTCATCCTCACCGTTGTCTACTGAATTCCAGCATCAGCAGTGGAGTGTATATCACTGCATCAGCCAGTGTCTGCAGGGCTGATGTATGGACAGGACGCTGTATCCTTGAGAGCTTGTTAAAGGTGATTGAGATGACTCAATGATAGGGGCTATCGTTAATGCTAGACACATACAAAGGCTGAGAGGTTGTTGTAATAAATTCAGTGCACATGGTCATCTTTAATAACCTTTTTTTAAACCTCAAAGATGTAAAAGTCTACAAGCATTTTTGCACATTTTGTACTAAAGATCTTTTTTTGTTATTTGTACATATTTGACTCACACACACTAACCCCTAGGTCAAGTCACAGTAAGCTGATGAGACTTGTATATTGCTTATTTTATTAAACTTCTTTGTTTTCATTGTTCACATTCAATATAATTGTTCTACTCTAGCAGCTTAAATATAAAGGTTTTTCTTTTGTTATTCTTACAATGCTGTTATCACATTTGAGTGACATGTTACAATTCAAAACAGCATTTTTGCATGTCTGCATCTTTGCTGTGTATAAATTAAAACAATTTCAGTATCCCCCACCATTATTTCATATGCATTTCTGACAAGCAGTATATTGGCATCTTTTGAGGAAAAAGAATATTGTTTTAAATGTTGAAGTCCTTTGGGTGGGAGAATTGCTCGTGTGTGAGTTCAGAATGATAGACCCGTCTGTCTGAGAAGGTAATAATCACAGCGGGGGTTTTTTATGTCTTTTTTTTTGGTAAATATTATCATTATTTTTAAAGCCCAAAATTACAAGTTTGTCTGAGGGGGCTTTACAGTCTGTAGTGTGTAAGTGCCAAGCTTTGCAGGGAGATGCTTGTTAAAGTTCAGTGCTGACACATTTCCTCCCGTGCGTGTCCCCCAGGGAGTGGTGACGGACGGCTCCCCCCAGACAGTGGCTCCCTCGTCACAGGAGGTGGCTGGTCAGCAGCAACAGATCCAGGTGGACGGGGCTGGCGAACATGTTCCTACATACTCATACCAGTCCAAGTAAGTCAAACAGTGAAGCCGGATAGTTGCTGTCAACCATTTTAATATGGTATTCTGTCGTTTCAGTGTAGTTTTTATTATTTATTATGAATCATTTTCTTTAGTTATGATTATTATTTTTCACAATATTTTCATTTTGTTTCACATTCCAACGCGTGGGTGTTATGACGATTTATATTGTGAGACTATATACATTTGTCATTTGAGTTTTATATCTCTGTATATTGTGTCAGGTGATGAATGTCATGTCAAGTTATTTGTCTTTGGCCAAAAAATTCAGTGAAGTAGTACAATACAAAATACTATTCTAAATAAAATGAGAGAACTGAGGGACGCAGATATAAAGGACTCAAATTACTCCAGGCTGTCGTTGTCTTTTGCTCAGTATTTTGGCAGAACTTTTCGCTTTTCTGACCCGATCACAACTGTTTAGCGTGCTTCATTTTGCTTCAGTCTTCTGGCTGGGTGTCCAGCTGTCAGCTCTATTGCTTTACTTGTGTTTGTAATATTGTGCTTTGATTACAATGGCACCTCTCTCTCTCTCTCTCTCTCTCTCTCTCTCTCTCTCTCTCTCTCTCTCTCTCTCTCTCTCTCTCTCTGTTTTCTCTTATTTCATCAGATAGCAACGGCCTGAGCAAATGTTCCTGTGACAGCATTGCCTCGAGACAGAAGGTGGCTGCACTGTGAGTGTGAGGAAAAGAAAAAAAGAAAGAGATTGCTTCCAGATTGCCCAGGCACCAAAAAAGAGACACTTTTTTCATTTCCTACCTGGCCTATGAGAAAAAAAGAAAAAGAAAAAAGCAGCAAGAAGGAGGCAAGGAGTGCTGAGGAAGGGGATGAGAAAATTGCTGGGCACAGTGCAAAGAAGTGAAATTGTTTAGTCTGGGAACCTGCCTGAAGGGGGGCTGGGCTGAAGCTTGAAAAGTTTCTCAAAGAAAAATCTCAACCAATTAAAAAAGAAGAAAAAAAATAGCAAGAAAAAATGACAAAAAAAGGTTGACTGTGCAGGTAGGTGATGAAGTTTATTTTGTAATTAGAAAAAGGGAGTCAAGTTTGAGATACACACAGATTGTCTTCCTCAGATATTAAGCTACAATTTCTTTTCACTCTTTTTTATGTTCTAGTGTTAAATTTTAGTTTTCTAGATATATTCAAAAACAAAGTGTTTTTTCTTTCTTGAATCTTCATGGCCTTAATTTGAATTGCGTCAGAAACTTTTTACGGAGCTAAAGTCTGACGTCTGGTTGGGGGGGGGGAAGCAAATTAAATCAGTCTCTTGGACCACTTGGAGGGTACAAGACACTGGATGAGTTGTTAAGAGGAAAAAAATGAATCTATCACATAAGCTGTACAGATTTAATAGAGAAGAGCTTTTTTCCTTTTCTTCATTAGAAGAAAACTTTGATAATTATTATGTCAGAGGTAACTAAGTGTCAGAAGAAAACAAAATGTACGTTTGGGGAAAAGACTTGGGGGGGGGAGAAGAAGCTTTGAAGAGATTTTTCACAATGAGAAAAAAATGAAAGCATAAAAAAACATGCTGCATTGTGGATGCAGTCTGTTGCAAATGCTGAACTTGTTTTTTATTATCATAATTATTATTTTACATGGCAAAGTTGCTGTCAATGACATTAGTGCTTTTTATCTGCCACATTTTACCTTTTTTATGAGCTTTAAGATGTTTTTAGCCCGCTTTGCTTGTCACACTGCAAAAAGAAGAAAAAAAAAGGAAGAAGAAAAAAATTATAAAATTAACAAAAACTATGGAAAAAATTCTGGCAGTGAAACACAAACAGTAGATTCAGTAGGAGCTAATGGTTTAAACCAATCAGTGCAAAAGCAATAGAAGAAATTGTTGACAATTTCTGTAGTCTTTCCTAGTTGTGGATCAAATGCAGCCCATGGATGGCCATTTTTATACCAAAGATGAAGAGACACTCTGAACCAGAGTATTTTTTTTTTCCCTTTTCATTTTTCAGTTTGATTTTGTTGTTGTTGATGTTGTTGTTGATGATGATGTTAATGTTGATATTGTTGTTGTTGTTGATGTTGCTGTTGTCGTTGTTTTTATTTGACGTTGATGGCCGGACCAGTCCTTACTATCCTTAACATCTTCTTTTTAAACCGGGTTTAAGCTAGTTTTCCACAGTTGTCCAAGCCGTCACACACACACACACACACACACACACACTAAACATACACACACTTATTGTACAAACTCAAACACACATATCAAACAGTATTTCAAGTGTAATTCAACCAGTGGCAGTCCTACCTTCACTTCTTCACCTCCTCTTCTCGTCTTTTTGTTACTCTCTATGTCTCATCACTTTGACGATGCTTTCACACACCGTGGGTGCATTCCACCTCTCTCTCTCTCTCTATCAGATCCTGCAGGGAAAACTTTAGGAAACAGATTGGGGAATGTTGCTGCTACGCTCTGTGGTTGTCAACACATTGCTTCTAGCTCTTTATCTCTTTAATTTAATCATATTAAACTCAACCATTCCTCAGCATACTGAGCTTCAGTGTTGAACTGGGAACTGCTGCTGTTTGACCTTCTGTAAATCTCTTTCATGTATCACCAAATTTAGGTCACATTTTTGAGTATTTACCTGCCCAGAATACCAGATGAGTGGTGTTTGCTGCATATTGAACACCAGGTAAGTCACAGATCAAATCTAAGTTTAAAGTCTTTAGCAATGATTGCATATACTTTGGCACTTAATGGTTCTAACTAAATCTATTATGCAGCCAAAACATATCAAAACAACAATGAAGAAGTAATAGAAATGCTTAAAAGAATAATTTGACTTTTTTCTAAAATATGATTGTTTGCTTTCTTCGAGTAAGATGAGAAGATTGATTTCACTCTCTCGTCTTTACGGTAAATATTAAGCTACCGCCAGCAGCTGGTTAGCTTAACTGAGCACAAAGACTGTTAATAGCCAGCCTGGCTCTTTGCGAAGGTAGAAAAATCAACCTACCAGAAATTCTAAAGCTCACCCATAAATACATTACATCTGTTTTGTTTAATCTGTACAAAAATAACGAATTGTAAAAACAGCACCTTGTGGTTTTACAAGGGGGTTGTGTGCCAGACTATTATTTGGCCAGGCACAATACTTTACTGGAGTCTTGTCATTACCTTGAGCTTGACAGTCAACCTGCACAGGCACCAGGAAGCTACTGTGAAGAAATGTCTCACCATTCCTTTACAAACACACCTGCCAGAAGACCTATTTGTATTGAAAGAAAACATCACTCTGTGACACTAACAAGGCGTAGAAGAAGTGTGTTTAAAGGCTAGAAAAGGACTGTGTGTCTTGAACATCCCTCTGATCATTTGTCCAGCACAAGCAGGGGAGGTCAGCACCCCTGTGGGAACTAACTAGGCTTCTTACCAGCCTTAACAAGATGTTGATGGCAGCTGCTTCTGCAGCCCTACCACTGAGTGTCAGTCACACCCCTGGTTGTCCCAATTTGTTGCACAAACAACCCCGTCACATCTTATCTGGTCTTTCCATCCCAGAGCTGTGTGAGGTTTTCAATGATTTCATCTCAGAGGATTGTACCCTGAAGAAATTGCCTGTGGGACAGCGGCCATTTCTGCCCCCATTACAGGAGCCTTTTGTGTGGCAGGAGCGCTGTGTGTCAGCTCTGTTGGCCCATGCCCGGCCACTCTGCCCCACTGTGGGTCTACAGCACTAAAAACACACTGTTTTTTCCCTGCTTCACTGGCACCATTAATTTACCATGGCCAAGCCAGGCTCCTTTTGCTCTCATTTTCCCTCGTTCTTCCTCTTTTCCTCCCTCTCATGCCCTCTCTCTGAGATTTCTTCTCTTTACTGGATGGTGCAGAAGCAGAACCACAAACCAATTTCAGTCACTCTCGCAATGAGGCTTGACGGGCCCAATTTGTCTCCCTCCGGGGCAATAGGATCCACCCCAGTGTCCCTCAAAAGACCCCTTTCTTCCTGACAGAAAAAGGGGTTTGTTTGACGACAATTGCAATTGAGCTCTTGCAGTTCATGTGACTCATTCATGATGGCGTGTTGTGCACATTACGGGCTAGCCACGTCAGCATGGCGATGTTTGTAACCAACAATCAAATTGTACATTGAGTGCCTTTTAACTAAACTTCCAAATGATTCCAAATTATCTTTGTGATAGTGTAAAAAAGCAAAGCACATGGAAGAGCTTGTTTGATTTAGTTGTGCTAAAGAAAGGCTGAACGATATCGAAGCTACTCTATGGTGCTAAAGAGGAGGCGTCTCGGGCTTGTGCTTTCAATGTGCTCACTGATCTCTGTGACGAACCGGCCACTGTTGATCACTTGGCCATCAAGTCACTCTTAACAGGCCACCTGTTCACTTGATGACACACAAAAGAAACAGGCACACAGGCTCTAATCCTGAAGTGTCATACGTACATTTTCTTTTTCTGCAGTCAGTGTTAACACCTGCTGTACATTCTTATCTTCCATCCAACAACGGAGGTCAAAAGCTAAATGTCTTCAGACTCTCTCAATTACCGTTAAGCTGTTTATTTTCCAATCAATCAATCTGACCTACATCTGCTCATATTTGCCTCGAGGCTACGATTTGCTCTTAAACCCCCAATGAACAAGTCTTTGCCACAATACAGTCTTAAACGGCTAACAACTGAAAAATGTTGGGTTTTAGAGCTCACCGGACTTTCCCAACACGCTATACTGTTCGATATTGTTGCATTTGAAGTATGAAGAGAGCTGCTAAACTTTAATTTTACCAGTTTTAAGCTTGTGTGTGTGTGTGTGTGTGTGTGTGTGTGTGTGTGTGTACTAGCGAGGTTATGAATTCAGCAAATTCAGCATAGCTATAACCAAGTTCTCAAGACTTCAACAGCTGCTGTTTTATAGAGTACAGAAGACATTTTTTGAAACATAATAAGCAGAGCAGAGCGTCCCACAAATGGCCTGAGATTCAATAGCAATGGCATTATGAAGAAAAGGATTACAAATAGCCAAATGATTATGGAAGAAATGCACAACAAAGAATATCAGCTATTTTTTTGCTAATGGAGATTGGAGGAAAAGATGTTAAGGCAGGTGCTTTTGGTGTATGGTACCAATATTTCACAGAGATCTGAAGGATTACCCAACTGAACAACAGAAATGGCTTTTTCTTAATAGCACAATGGCATAATGTACCTTTTCAGAATACCAATACCTTTGTGGAAGTGTACAGAAGGCATGCCTGCAATTTTAAGGAGGCTGTAGCAGAAATGCTTTTCTCCCAGTCAGCCCATAACGTATGTCAGCACAAACCAGGAGCCAGCTATACCAAGAGAGAATGTGTATGTGTGAGAAAGAAAGAAAGAGAGGAGGGGGATCGTTAGCTCCTGTTGCCGGGCAGACGTGGTCATAGCGGGGAGTTTCTCTGTCTTCATGCAGCACTATGTCCTCTGTACAGGACTCCAGGACGGGTGACCAGGTCGGCCCCTCGCTAATTAGCAACACCCTTCCTTTCTTACACCACCACACCAGGACAGACTCTTTCTCCCGTTTTCTACACAGTCGATCATTATTTTTTCACCTCTTCCCACCTTAAGTTTTGTATTTAACATACCTTACCACCTCTTTCAATCCATCCGTTTGCAACATTCCCTTTCTTCCTGTTTTTCATCTCCACATCAGCATCCTTTTCAGACTCCAATCTGCTGCTCTCTCATTTTGCAACGTACAAGCTGCGATTGGAAACATGACATAATGTCCTCTTGTGTTCATTTTGACACGTTTCACTAATCAAAACAAACGCCACCCTTGTGACCCATGCATGAACATGCAAGAGCCCTCTAGGACCCACAAAATGTGTGAAACATGATGCTGCAATCATTTGCAAGCACAAGTGTCCAAGCACTGCTCGCAAATAACTTGGGAAACTGACTCGTGGATCATAGGCCACGATGCCACAATTGGATACATTATTTTCTATTAGCAGGGACAGCAGGCTGGAGCTATAATGTTCTTATTGTCACACATAAACCTAGACTCTACAGGTGCTCACAGTTTGCCTGCTTAAGTGTCAGGATGACATTGTTTGCTTCCGTGGATAAAAACAAAGTTTATGCAATCATAAATAAAGTGTTACAGAATTGTAAGATTCATTATATATCTTACAATATCTGAATTGCCACAATGCAGTACATCTCACTTGTCTGGTGTCTGGAGGATGTGCAATCAGATGCTCAGAATTGCTTTCCAACGTCTATTTGATACAGAACGAAGGAAGAATACTGTGCACTTAGAGCGAATAGATCATTTTATTCCTCGTCAGTCACTCTCTCCAAGGTAAATCAGATCTTTTGTGAGCTTACCTTCTCTAAATACCTGATAAATACAGATCTTGAGACTGGTCTTCTCCGGTGTCAGTTTTTTTTAGGCAAAGTAGGGTACTTATCTTTTTCTCCTTAAATCTGACAAGATCCAGAAAGTCATATATGTAGTGTAGCTTCCACACTGTCACAGGAGCAAACTCATTAGGTGTATTACATGTCATACTTAGTTTGAGAGTTTTCTTGTGAATGGAGTTGTAGCCATTCCACGTTGATTCTCGGGTTTTAGGAAAACAGTAGTTCAGAGTTACTCTCACAGCTTGTCTGCTGCAGAGTGTACAGGAGAAAGGTGGCTCAATAACTCATCACAGACCAACACATACACACACTCACTCATACTCTCCACACACATAATGCAGTGGAAAAATTGCTCAAACTGCCCCCCACAAGAGCTAGGGCCCTGTGCTTTTTAATTGATGCTCCGGTCCACCTTTGATGAGAGCTATTGATTGGCCACACAACCCCAGGAGCGCAGCCAGCCAGCACAGCCCTCATGGAGTGCAAACTGCTCTCTGAGAAATACAAAATTCAATTCAATCACTAGGAAATGGCCAACCAAATTGTTTAGAGATAGCCAGCACAGAAAAGTGCATGGGATTAATTTCCCAGATAAAAAGAGGAACTATTTATTAGGACAGCAGAGCGGTTTTTAGTTTGTTTTTGTTAGTTTTCTCGTTTTTGTTTGTTTTTCACTTTTATTTGTTTCAGCGCCGAGGAGGACATGGTCACGCCTCGCACACGCTGCTCAGTGTGTGTGATCTTTGAAAAACTATCTGTACATCTGTGGATGTTAGGATTTGACTTGGGTTTTATGAGTTGTTTTTTTCTCTCTGATGAAGCTTTCAATAAAAAAAATGTGGAAAAAAGCACAGAGGAGCGCTGTTTTCTTTAAATCTTAACAAATGACGGTTTCATCACAGCTAGCTGTTTTTTTGTCCTCAAGCCGCTATTATGGAAACATTTATTATGCACCAAGCATCACCATCTTCTCCATAGCCTATTATCTTTATGACTAAATTGCAGTGGGAAGCAGGAGAAAGCCCTATTATTATCATCCAGCCTGACGGCACCTGTTGCGCATTGACCCCGGGCCCTCACATCCTCTTATAATTACAGCCTTCACAAATGGAGCTAATACCTCTCAACGGGATTTCCCCCATCACAGCTCACACACACTTGATTGGGCGTAAAGTGGTCATAATCAAAGATGGAGGAGACTGCTGAAAGAAGAAGTGGAACGATGGCAATCAATCTTCCTCTTCACTCTCATTTAGGCCCAATCAATTGCTGTCCTTGTCACCTCCTAGGGACGCCTGTACAGTCAATACCACCGCTGCACTGTAGCCAAGTTTCCACTGCGTGTGATGTCTCTGCAAGATCAAGGCAACAAGGCCGGCACTCAAAGACAAAGGACATCTTAATAGAGAACAATCGACCGGTTGGATTGGTGTGTGTGGGTGTGTGTGTTTTTGTGCGTATGCACTTGAATGTGCATGATTGGGCCGCCCGGACTCACAGTTTTTGCATCTGCTGATATGATACATGGAAGTACCTCAGTACTTGACGGAGATAAGTGTCGGTTTGATACATTTATAGTAAT
The DNA here is from genome assembly GCF_008692095.1 of Etheostoma spectabile. Lineage (NCBI taxonomy): Eukaryota > Metazoa > Chordata > Actinopteri > Perciformes > Percidae > Etheostoma > Etheostoma spectabile. The sequence goes on from NC_045746.1 coordinate 15,449,898, forward strand.
TTAAAACATTTTACTGCTTTGAGAGACTTCTTCATGGTGCCATGGTTTTCTCCAACAAACACTGCAGGCTGTTATATCTGGGGAAAATGCAGTGGGATCCTTTATCGAGTGAAATGCCACAGATTCAATCGCACTCCCTTGGAGCCAGGCGGCCTCCTTATCTGGACTTATAGAGATGTAGCAGCTGAGCACCACAAGGGTGCAGCATACCAACACAGATGTTATCTGGTGTGTTTATTTCACAGAGGAGAGAGAAGCCCTCCATGCACACACACACACACACACACACACACACACCACTACTGCTGGATACAGATCAAGGGCATCTTTACTGGGTGAAATACGACACCTGCCTTCCCATATATACGAAGATTAGGATGAAAAAGGGCGTGCCTTCATATATATCTGTCCTACTTCCAGTACAAATTGATGTGCATTTATAT
>NC_045746.1:15450350-15459814 GCF_008692095.1 Etheostoma spectabile
TGCTCTTTGAGGAGTCTCTGGATGCAGCATTTGCTATTGATAATGGAGCTGATGGCAGAATTGATGGTGAATTCTATAGAAACTGATAAAGGCTTAAAGGAGGAAGTACATTTTGAATTTCTTTAACTGGTTGGTTTGTTTTTAAAGTGAAATAAATGCTAAAATGACGACAGCAAAGTATTTGGAAGTCAGGTTTTGTGTTGTAGCAACATAGCTAGAATAAAACAATGAAAATAAGCTTATTTAGCTCATAGTCTTTTTCACATTTGTTTTCATCAGGGTGTCATCATTGCAAGCCCAGCACCCTCTAATGTCCTGATGTAATAAACATGACCCTCGTGGTACAGAACAAACGTCAGTCAATTAGTTGTGTTCTCTTGGTTCTAGAGGATATCTATTTGCCTACACCAAATGATCTGTAACAGACCTCTGGGGTGACACAGTTTCAGCTTCCAGCTAGTTGAACACAATTGAATTCATTCCAGACCAATCTAAACAGGAGAAAGTGAAATTCAGTAAAATTGGGCTGATTGGGTCTGGGACCTTAACGACCCTGAGCTTCCAGGTGCAGTCCGAGAGGTTTGCATCCAATCAAGAATCTGTGATCGTCAGCAACCACAAACACACCTGGTGCTCACTTATTAGCTTATACTCTCACTAAGAGAGACATAATTAACCCAAGGGGGGATCAGTACTGCTGAGCTAAAATATACACAATGCCCAAGAGGGATTTGGTGTGTTTTGAGGGGGAATTCATTATTTGCTTAATCTTGGAATATGCATATGCAACATTAGGCCAGTAAACCTCATTACAAGAAGCTACCTCATTAGAGGGGAAATGCATGATTCATATTTACACACTATCTAGGTCCATTAGATTCAGGAAGAAGCATTGTATAAGCAACATGTCTCTAATCTTGGCACAAATCTAAAAATTGTTCATGGACGATTCCAGTTGACAACTGTTATCTTATTCTGGTAAATTTGGCCAAACTTTGCATTCACCCATTTAATTTGCTGAGATGTGGGATTGCAGTGACATCACTAAAAATAGTTCAATAGGGGTGGAAAGAAACAAAAGCAATCAGAGGATCATTCTGGGTCAGAACAAACCTCCAGATTAGCCAAACTAAATGGAAGATAAAATGAAGGGAAGAAGTAAAATTTTATTCAACTGTCTGTTGTGAATATCTGTCACCGTTAGATTGACTTCCAGGTTCAACTTTGCCCTACCATATTTGCCAAAGTGAGCGCCCATAATGTTCCTGTGCAATGGCGGATTATTACATTATGACATTTGATGTGCACTCATCCTAGGTTTGACCTCTGAATGAAGTGGTTAAGATCATCAGGCTAAACCTTTTGATTGTTTACAACCTGTCTGATCTAAGAAACTGCTTTGGTGAGTACAATGTTACCCCAACTGATAGCAATGATGACCAAGCCCACAAAAATAAGACAAGGGAAATGTAGTAGAAATACATATTTAGTGAATTGGGGCTGACGTTTAAACCTGCACTGAACAATCATTTTATATGAACAACTGGTCAAATTACTAATGTGGAGACTTTACAAGAAAAAACAGTAGAATCAGTGCCCCAAAATATTGTACACAGCCCTCCTTTATTAAATTTAGCCCTTTGGCATGGATTGATAAATAAGGTGTTAATATCTTTGGCAGATGGGCTCCTCAAGCCGACAGGAGAACAAATGAAAAACACGGATGTCATGTCTTACATCTACAATAGAATTCCAGTGCTGACACATTCAGTCAGACAGCAGCTCCATTTCAATATTCCCATGATAAATTACTATCATTGTGTAGCAGGAATTGGGAGCCCAGCCAAAGCCTATTGAAGTTTACAATGACATTAGTGGAACAATTGTATCCCAGGAGATCCTGGAGGCTGCCCAGAAGGCCCTGTTCCCCAGGTGGCACAGTGGTGGCCCAGCTCTAGTCTCAATATGCTGATGACAATAAGTGTTAATTGAGGATGTGAAGAAAGCCAATACTTACATTAATGCACCACTTCCTGTCATTGACACTCATGTAACCAATCCGTTTGACTCAAGACATGTTGTTTTGCTTATTTTGTGTCCTCAGACAGCAAGGATGCGTTCTCATGATTGATTTAGATGTTCAGGTTACAGCTTTGGTTAAAAAACAAAACAAGAACAAGCATCATTATATATCTTTTTATGTGCTGCTACTTTTAAAGTGTGAAATGCAAGTCAAGTCGCTCAACATTTCCCAAAACAATCTACAATTAATTACTGTCGCGTTTATCAGAGCTCTACAAATTGAAGATTTGTATTTTCTATCTGATCCCCCTTAGCTGTTCTGCTGGTTAGGGCCAGTAAGAGAAGACATGCCAGTATCATCTGGTACGGAAACCAGACCATTATCTGTGTGGGAGAGCTCAGACCAGAATATTCTTCCAACATGTAGATGCAAGAGCTGCAGCACTTAGTAGAATAAAAAAAACTAATGCAATGTAAATGCATATATAATTCCAGCAATGGGATGAAATAAACTGTGTTTTTAAGTCATGAAAGTTTGCTTGGCTAAAGAATTGCTAATCATAATGAATGGATTTGCAGTTTTGAGTGAGTCTGTGTGCGCTGGTTGTGTGCATTCAATACGTTTGTGTGCATGTGAGTGAAGAGGACAAGGGCAGATATGATGACACTGTAAAGTGGGGAGGAATGGGAGGACAGGGCTGAAAAGTGGCGGTACCATTAAAGAGGATATGAATACAGAGAGTAAAGACTTGTTTATGTATAAAGGGAAAGAATGAAAAGAAAGGTGAAGAGAAAAGTTGCAATCCAAAAACGACAGGTGAAATAGGCAGAGCACTGGGAGCATAAACAAGCAGGGAAAACATGAAATAAGAAATGGAAATGGTGGCAAAAAAGAGGAAAGCCAAATGGGGAGAGAAAAAGCCAAATGGCGAGAGAACAAGTGAAGGAAGATATAGGGGGACAAATAAAGAAACGAGAAGAAGATTCAACACTAACCTCCTTTTCTCCCCTCGGCTGCAGAATGAAGTCCTAATGGCTCACTATCACCTCCAGGCCTAGGGATGTGATCCACAGCAACAGTGAGCAGGTGGAAAAACAGTTCTCTAGGTAACAGGAAGAAGACCACACATGCTCCCGGAGAATTGTGGGACTATAATAGGAACATGTGTAAGCTACTGACATGTGGGACCGTAAAACACAGCTCCAGCCCCGAAGGCCTCCAAAACACCTCTAGATGTGACCCTGATGTGTTTGGAAATAGATGATGGGGGAGAAACATGTTTATTTTAGCAACACACTGCAACACATCCCCTTTATCAAACAACTCAAACAATGTAACTTTTGTTTATTTTTTTACCTTTGAAATGACCAAATTAAAAAATAATGATGATTTACTTTTCCCCAAAGCTTTCAACCACATCTCATGGTCTTTCTCAACCGTTTACACAGCTATCACATCATCTTGTGAAATAAAATGTGATCCCTTGATCACACTAATGAAAAAGCCCTAGAAAAAACTGGTAAGTAGTAAGTATGTATTTAAGTTTAAGAAAAAAAACGATAACTATGATTTATCAGGGTAAGGGATATGAAAGAATGGGGTGGGAGGTTTGGTCCATACAAGGGACTAAAAGGCTCCTGTTTGGGTGATCTGTCTCTTGGGATTCCCCGAAGTGAAATTCATAAACTGTCCTAAACTAACTTATTGTAATTTTCTTTTCTTTTTTTAAAGTTTCTAATACTAATTAGTGTGTAAAGTAATTGACATTATTGTTTTGAACACAAGTAAGAAATCAGACTTACAAATGAACATGATGTGTAATAATGGTTTTGTTTAAATCTTTTCCTTTATGTCATGTTTCCTACTATGTTGTAATGCTGCGGATGTCATTGTTCCTTCTATTTTTCAAATTGCTGGGTGTTCAGTTCATCTGTCAACTGGATAACCCTTTGCCCTCATCTGGCTGAGTGTTTTGAGACCGTAGTGAAAGAGTGGTGCGTATACTACAAATGTCATGTCCTCTCCAGAAGGATAACAATGGAAGGTGGACTTGCTTAAGGGCAACAAGCAGGGGAAATACCACGCTATAAATATGTTAGAAGTTCTGTGTCTGAGTCTGTGAAAGGTCTGTGTTGACTGACTGTGGTGGTTCTGGATTTAAGCTGCTGCAAAGGGGTGTAGACTGTAAGCAGAGAAAAGAAATGGGTGCTGATTATTCTGGGTCAGTGGCCCATACCCTACACACACACACTTACACATGCACCCATACACCTCACACAGCTTAAGTTGAAATACTGCAAACGTTTTTTTTTTCTCTGTCTCATACTCATACAATATGCTCACCACGCTCAATACTGTGTTTCCTGAGTCCAGCAGAATGTTTTCTAATCTCTCCAGAGTTATGGTACATTACACATGTTATGGCTGCGGCAGACTAACCCTCTGCTGAACTACAAAGAAACTCGACATAGGTGAGGCTGAAGTCAGAAGGGGGCCCGAACTCAGTTAAGTACTCCCACATGTGCTGTATTTAACTCTTCATGTACAAACTTTTGTTTATGTCTGTCTGTCTGCATTTTACTGTACAAATAATTTTCAGGAATTCAGTCACCTCACGTGGATGTATGCGTGGGTGATATCCTTCTTGCTTTAGATTCTTGCTTTTGTATTCGTCTGTGTTTGTATGAGTGCATGAGTGAGGCACACATCAGACCTGAGAACATCAGCAGAGATAAGCTGTCTGGAAATTTGGCTTCAGAACTGTCTGGACTGGTTTTTCTCACTTGTTTTCCAAGTTAAATGTGTGACTCAATGTTCCCAACTTGAGTGGAGAAGATTGACACAGTGTCACAGGATTGATCCTCAAATATATTCACTATGATTAAAAGCGACCGTAAACGATAATAGTATGTGAGCCATGTTTGCTGTTCCTCTCAGCTCTACACAGTTTTTTTTAGTTCCTTTCAGTTCATAGTTTTGATTTCCCAGACTTTATTGTTTTGGTTTACGCACACTGGTTTCATGCTGCAGCACACCAAGTTAATGACTGACTGGTGAACATATTAGCTAAGCCAGATATTTTCCTCGGGAGTTAGCTGAGACCAAAAACAAAGATAAAAACAACTCTTTGTATATACAAATAGTCCTGTTTTTATAGTTTTGGTCATTATTCATACCTGTTGTGATAGCATTTTCCTCATCAATCTTTAATTGCTCAGATCTGGATATATGGCCCAACTTAAAGCAAAATGACTAATACTTAAACCTTAAGCGTCTAACCCAATTATTTGGATATAAAAACAAAAGTAAACACAGCTAAATAGACCTATATTACTGCAAGAGCTAATGGAAGTATAGGTTATAACTTTAATGTTTGACATTTTGACATTTTAGCTCTCTAACAAGCAATTTCGACAATATGGTTTCACTGGTGACTTTTTATTTGATTATGTGGTTGTCAGCTGCTTTTCTGTCTGTCTGTCAATCTGTCTGTCTGTCAACAGGATTACAGAAAAACTACTGGCATTGTTTTCATGAAAGTTGGTGGATGGGTGAAGCATAGGCCAAGGAAGACCTCCTTAAATTGTGAAGTGGTTTTGAATCACAGGGAGGAAACACAAATATCATAGTGCTGCATTCATGGGGTGTCGGAATAATTGGTATATTGAGTTCCTGACTGAGAAAAATTCATGTGAATGTTCCCTCAAGGTTAACATTGCGACATGGAGCATGCCTTAGAGGTCTGCACTCTCCAAGTGCCATTCTAGTCTGTTTGTTTGTCTGTCTATAGGCCGGGCCTTGGTGGAGCTCTGCGCTCTCTACAATAAGGAGCTGTCTAATTCCATGTGTACAGCACATGCTTTCACTTTGCAAAGTAACAAACTCCTGCCTGCACATGAATAATAAATGGAGCTGTACCAAGGACTTGGCTCCTTTGATCTAATGCAGGAAAGGCTAAGAATATGCATGTTTCTGAGGCCCTATCATGTGTGCAGTGCTACTAGCCCTAATAAATAATGAATGAGCTATACGTGGATGGGAAGTTTAAGCCATGTAAACCTCATCTCACTTATCTGTCACTGCCCACCATCATCATAGGAACTGAGCCTAAAACATCTGTTGGGCTCTAAAAAGCAGCACTACTGTGGAGTGTCTAACCAACAAATATGACATGTAGTGGTCTTATTCCATGTGTTTGGACACATGCCTATCCATGTTGCCATAACCAATTAGGTTTGCTGTTATGTAATCACACAATTATGACTGTAACATATGTCATTATTTATGCTGGCCTGGGCCTATTTTCTGACATGTGGTAGATCCCCTTGTTAAGCTGGTAAATGGCTTATGATGAGAACTGAAGTCATTACAGAAAGAAGAACACTGGCCAACATCAACAGAGCTGCGCAGAAGTGCCTCACCTTCCCTCCATCAGTATTTTACTGCTCTGCTTTCGGAGCTGCGCAGGCATTTTAATGCTCACTCTTTATTGCTTTTCCTCCTGTTGGTCTGTCTTCCTGCCCACATGCGTGTATGGATGTGTATGTGTGCGAGTACGCGTTCATGAGTGCTTGTGTGTGTGTGTGTGTGTGTGTGTGTGTGTGTGTGTGTGTGTGTGTGTGTGTGTGTGTGTGTGTGTGTGTGTGTGTGTTTCTCTCTAAGATCATCACAGGTCTAGTAGAACACAGCCCCGTTGCCATAGCATCAGCTGGACAACAAGTGTACACAGTGGTGAAGATTAAGACGTGGAGGCTGGAGCTGGCAGTGAGAAGGCAAAGAGCTCTGCTGTGGCTAATGATGCTGTATTATAGTGCCAGCACATTCCTTACTGCTTTTCCACCAAACTACAGAAGAATTTCAAGATAAATTGAAAGCGACAGATAGGAATAGTGATGGGAAAGGCACGGGAAGAGTAGATGTTATGTACAGTATGCCTGATGGCTACAGCTGGCAGCTGCTTTGGTCAGAACATCTGGAGTCAGGGGCCTCATTAGATGTAAGACGAGTGCTGGATGAGTTTGAGTGTCTTTGTAAAGTTAAAATAAATACAGTCGGAAGGTTTTTTGTGTCACTGCTGATGGGAGGAGCAGGTCACTGGTAATCTACTGTATCACTGATAGTGCTGAGAAAAGGCTGATGTATGATTGAAAAAAAAAAAATTAAAATCTGTTGTTTTGAAGAAAATGTTTGACATGTTGAGGAAAGAGCTCATTTGCTTTCTTGCTTATAGATAGATGTGAAAATACCAGCCCCATATTTGTCTGTTAAATATGAAGCCACATCCAGTTAGCTTAGCTTAGCATAATGACTGGAAACAGCGGGGAACAAGTAGCATGGCTCTGTCAAATGGTACAGTCTACCTTTAAAGCTCACTAATTAACACACTCTTGTTTGTTTAATCCATAAAAATAACTTAAGTGTACGCTGTGGCTTCATATCTACTGTACAGAAATGGACGCTTTAAACTGTCTCACCCCAGTTGCATTTATGGTGCTGCACTCGATTGTACACACACAAAAAAGGACAGAAGGAGTTGATCAAAGATTGAAAAAGAGAGCTTGAGAGAGAGGTTAATATCCTAACTGCAGTCTCTATGTAATTGGCCAGTCTCTTCATTGAGTGGACATGAATTTAACAGAAATCCCTAGGTACAGGCCCATTAGTTTCATACAATAAGGCTCATATCATATAAATTATCTTCTTTCTTTTGGCTGGCTGGCAGAGGGCGGGGCTTATTAATCAATTCGGAGATCCAGGTGTGTCAATTGCACATGTGTAGCAGTGTTGGGGTTGGCTTTGCTGAGCTGCTGTTGGACTGAAAGAGAGCCTACACCTGTTTCTAAGTCGAGTATGTCTAAATTGGTTTTCTATTTTGAACAAGAACTTCTTTTATGAACATCATTTGGGCTTACTGCCTGTGGGGCCTCTGCTTGAGCCAGCGTTAAAGTCAACTCCAGGTAAGCGCCAAACTCAAAATCAGTCAGTCAGTCAGTCAGTCAGTCACTCACTCACTCACTCACTCACTCACTTGCTCACTCACTGCCAGCCAGGATTTAATCATTAGTGTTTTCTTTAAACCAAAAAAAAAACACATGAGCACACTTTCTGTTACAGAGTGACCAAAGCCTAGATGCAAAATAAAGAGCCAGTCATTCTCATAACACGTTTATTTTCCAACAGAAAAGTGTGTGTGGAGGAGGTTTCAGACGATCAGACTTTAACAATAACCATGCTCCACAGTGACAGCACACTTCCTGACATAATGTACCACTCTGTATCTTATTTTCTGTCTATCTAACAGCAGTAAATGTCATCTCATCTGTACTCACCTACAAAGCCAAAGAACATCCACCGAGCATTTGAGTGTTGAAACTCAGAAAGTGGATTCCAAAAAAAGGCATTGGCCCAATAAAAGATTTCCTGATGTGAGCTCATCATTTAATAATATTTATCTGTAGACATTTTATTTAGAAGTGCTGGTCCTGATTTTTGACTTTTTAAAAACAAAAACAAGTCTCAGTCTCAGACTCTTCAGATTGCTTATGTATAGTCTTACAGCTGGCAGTCAGTACCATGTCCCTTTATGTGTAACTGACATAATTCATAGTCATGCAAACTATTTTTACAACATATTTTACATACTTCTTTTGCTATGCTTTTCCTTTTCCAGCACACAAAAATTGTCTTAGACACAATAGGCCCACTTGAAAAATCCAGGCCCTGAACGTGAGCTGTAATTTTGTGGCTCATTTCAGGTGACCACACTCTTTCCTCTGGACAGAAACAGACAGAAGTAGAAGTAGCAGCAGCAACGGTTTTCCTGTGACTACAACACAACAATCCTGCAACACACAGCCACTTCTATCATTGTTTCTGTGGTCTGGCCAGTGGTCAGATAATGCAGAAGTGGTCGAGTCCGTCGGAAAATCTCCACACGATAAAGCCAAATTGAATAACACACGTATACACACGCTCTTTGTTTTCTGTAACCATTATCAGATTGGAAACCATTTCACCTCATGTGCCTCTAACAATGTCTCCATGTGTCGAGGTTACCGTCATTCCGCAGCGAAGGAAAAATTCCCCTCAACTAACAGCTGCACTTAAAACAAAAGAGCTTAGGCAGCAACTTGAGGTATAAGTTGAGCCATAACGGTAATGCATTTTAATGAGCCTGGACCACGAAGGCAGTCCTTGAAATAGACGCAGTGTGGTCCATTTCCTCTGCAGATTTTTAGGACAGGGCCAGCATGAAAATGGGCTGCTGTGGAGGAAATGGCCTTTTATGTGGAACACATTATGCCAGAATGTATAGTCCTGAATGGATTACTGTGGGTTGCTCTGCCTACTCCCACCCAGAATGTAATCTTAGCACACTGAAAGCGCATTTAAGAAAACCTTCCTCTGCTATGGCTGACGGCTGGTCTGCTCAGCTGCCTGA
>NC_045746.1:15459824-15479232 GCF_008692095.1 Etheostoma spectabile
TAAATGTTGCAAGTTCAATGTAAAATATTAGTAGCTTTGACTTCCAGCCACTGATTTCTTAATCTTGCATTTAAGGCAAAAAAAGAACATCATGAATATTCTTTCTTGTTCAACAAGCAAAATTTCAACACCCATATGAAACATTTAAAGCACTTCAAGAAGTTCTGATCTTTAAAGGCGAGTGACAGAAAACATCATGAGAGAGCAGCTTTAACAAAGAAAAGACGAGCTCTGTTATCTGTGTCAACAAAGACCAACACATCACTCACAGTGTTGGTATTGTGCATGAAGCAGCTGATTATGTTGTAAGACCTATTTTTTTTATATGGTAAACACTCTCTTTCTTTCCTCTGTATTCCACATCCATGGATGCGGCCAGCTGCAAAACTGAACAGGAAAGATGGGATTTTTTAAGCTAAAGACAAATGACCAGGTAAGTTTGGTTTTCTGAATATATTCTGTCAAACACTGCATCTCTGCTTTGGTTTTGAGTTGTTTCTGGTCTTTTTTTAAATAGCTGGAACAATATGATACACTTGATACCAATAAATTTAGGATGAGATTTTGGTTGAAACTACTTAATAACTTGGCCATATTTTCAGGGAGAGTCCCATCTGAAAAAATAAACATTGAGATTTCATGATGAAATTCCAGCAGCAACAAAAAAGAAATGAATAAATAAAAGCTCTAGTGTCTCATGACTGCATCCGAGCACAATCTGAGTGCTTAAATCTGATTTCCTGAAACACCTAAATCATCCCGGTGTCAGGAGAGGTGGTGGGAGCGCTCTGCAATGAAATTCCTTGCAGCGAAAAAGCTGGCAGTCACTCTGTTTGGATAAGCACACTGGGATCTGGCACAGAAAAAGAGGTGGTTGGCTCCAAAAGTAAGAGTGAACTTCATTAGATCTGATGATTAAATGTGAAATTGATGCCTTGGTCCAAATGGAAAAATCATTTAATCTGGCAGAAGTTTATTGAAGACAGATATCAGTATTCAGCCTTGGCATCTGTACATTTGTGCAGTTTGTATTCAGTGGAGAATATTTTACGATATTCCATCAGCGGCTTGTTCTGAGCATTTGCTGCACTATATGGAGCTGCAATGCAGTGGATGTACTGCATAAAGCCTACAATGGCTCTATTAGAGGAGGAGAGATGTAATTTTCTTATCATTTGCATGCTGTGTTGTACTGGCTACGAGGGAACACACAGAGATCCAATCTCCCTTTATGTCATGCACAGTTTGTTTAAAAGGAAGAAATTGCAAGCAGGTTTTCCATGATCAAAGTCATCCACAAGAGCTGAATTTTGCCTCAATTTCCATGGAGTGGCTGAAAATAAATGCATGTTCACAGTCACGGTAAATTTACAAACCAGCGAGGGAAAATGACTGCACCGGCTGAGGAAAAGCTTATGGAATGAGGCGTTAAATTAAATCCATTTGGATTATTGACGTCACAGCAATGCTTTTCAACTGCATCTTAAAATGTTTGGCATATTTCATGCTGGGCCAAGAGAATGAACATGTTGGCTGAGTGCCTAGTTTTTGTTAGCGATATTAAACACATTTGGAGCACTTTCCTGAATATCTTGCATTAACACTGGGATATAAAGGATTTCAGTAACACTTCATTTTAACTCCTTCCCACTATAAACAATTAATGGATTCTTTATAACACACTGGAATGTCATTGTAAGTATGACATTGTTATGTGTGTATCAATTAATTTGTCAATAACTCCTCATGTGAAGATTTACAACATAATATAACACAGTTGTAGTTTCAATTGTATTTATATTGTCGAATCCTAACGTAAGTTATTAAAGGACACTTTTATAATATGCAATTGTGAGACTATTTCTAGGCATGGTGCAGTCTGTTTGTTTTTAAACTTGGTTTTCTATACAGATTAAATAAATGAGAAATAACATGTTATTAAGTAAACTTCAGAGGTGATGGTAGGTAATTAAAAAAAAAAGAACTTTGGACAGAGCCAGGTGAGCTTCCCTCTGTTTCCTGTCTTTATGCTAAGCTAACTGTATGCCGGCTGTAGCTTTATTTTTACGGTACAGACATGATGGTGCCAACGTTCTCATTCAACAAAGAAAATGAATAATCACATTAAAGTATCCCTTTAATAAATATTTGAGTCCTTACGCTTACAACAACATTATAGTGTGTTAGGCGAGGATACGTCCCGGTGCCGGGACCTATACTCCCAACATGTTAATAAATATTTGAGTCCTTACTCTTACAACAACATTATAGTGTGTTATCAGTTAGGGGAAGTACAAGTAAAGGGTTACCAGGATTTCCACACTGTATGCATTTTCCCATCTCTATCAATCTCTGTTTCTCATTCTCTCTCTCACACACATAAACACGGAGTATATGGTTCCTCTATTGTCTGGCATTGTTTACCACGTGGCTGTGGTTCAGCTCCTTGTCCTTATCAGTGTCGGGTCATGGTGGTATTTCCTGCCGGCAACAAGAGCAGAAGGTGGCACAGGATGAATGCTTCTTCCTGTGCTGGCACACCCAACATGTACCCACTGGCCCCAACCACTGAGCACTGCAGTCAGAGGAAGTGTTAAAGGGGAGCTGGTTAAGTTGCCATCATTATGGAGCGCGTGTTTATTTAATAACTCAAACTGTACATTTGTTTGCCTGAGATCAAAGATAGCTGACAAGTGATTAGATGAGTGCAGTTCAGTTTAGTTGCAATACATCTCATCTTAACTGAGTTAGTTAAAGGTGTGTGTGTGTGCATACTGGACAATATGGAATGGAGTAACAAAAAAAATGGGCAGGGGTCTGAGCCTTGAGGTGGACTTTAACCCACAGCAGTATTGGAAAATGATATAAAGCTCATTAAGGCTGCAGGCTGCCTCATTGTAAATAAGAACCTGTTCTTAAAGACCTGCCTGTAAAAATAAAGGTGAAATAAAAAAAAATGTACAGGATGAGTTGTATGATTTTTTTTTTGAAAGAGTCAATTTTATGAAATGAACATCCTTAAATCCCTGAAAAAGTCATTTTTATCGATGGTAGAGTAAAAAAAAAAAAACTACTCAAACAGCATCTGAGTTGTGAAATTTACATAAATCTATAATGATTCAGTCACTGCTGCATTCATCAGATTAAGAGAATGAGAAAATATAATCAATAAAAAAGCAAATAACGCTGAGGTCCTTCAGATAACCACTGTATTTATTAGTTATGTGATAAATACATAATGAAAGTGCACCATGTCCATGCACAAGGCACTTTGACTGGACAATATTTGATTTCAAATGAAAGGATAAACGTCAGCAAAGCAATTTATTAGTCAAACGTTGCCTATGATATTTATGAATTATGTTTTAATGTCCTCCATTTATGTGCTTTCATCTTTGTGTACCAACCCCTCAAGAGACCCCGCGACTCCAATGTGGTCGCTCTGAGTAGCGATGTCACATTAATATATTGTTTGGAATGTTGTTTCATCTCCATGTCGGTGCAGCCTTTCCCATGGGAAGTACACAGAAAAATCTTTGGTCTCATCAGGGGGAATCTGCAGATGTTTGTAAATACGCATGCGGCTACAGAGACCAGTGAGGACTTGCCCTTCAAACACTCTGATGTTGAATGTTTATTACAAGTGGGTTTGGCGGGGAACCATGATCACTGGGCTCGCTCACTGTACGTATTTGGAGTGCGGCCTGTTTGCATGTCATTAAGATTTTGGCTTTTCTTTGCACACACCCATCCCCTCCGTCTCCGAGCTGCATCCCACAATGAGCCGACTGTTAACCAGTGGATGCTGTTTGCGTATTACAACCTCCAGTGAACCACTGACAGTTTCAGTTCTAAAGTTTGATGTTGGCCTTGCATTTACCAAGTTGAGGGCAGTATAAGCTACAGAGGTGTACCCTTATTACATGTTATCTTATGGCAACATGTACAGTACTCTTATATATAGACAATCTTGGGAAAAGGAACGGGCCTTTTTCAGAGCTTTTTCACAGCAGACATTTTGAAATTGTCATAGTGGGGAAAACACAGATATTACTAATTAAATTAACGTCTTTGTACTATTTAAATGTCCCAGTGTGTCATAACCGTGTGACGCCTAGCCAACATGCACAAAACCAGGACCCTAAAATTAAGGAAGCTAAAGGAATACAGCCATGATTTTTTTTTTATCTACACCTGACCTTTTATTACTGAGAAAGTGACTTCCAAAAAAAAGGCCTATTACCACTGATGAAGGAAGCATTCAGAAGTATTTACCACTGCTTAGGTTTGGTTGACAATGGCTCCTTAAAGCTAAATGTTCACCAGCTAGTCAAAAACTTTGTCTTTCTGCGGTTTGATGCTGCTGCAATCAGTTTATGTCAGGTTTTTTTCTTTTATGGGGTGAAAACAGCTGCCTGCTGTGGCTGGATGATGAGAGAAATAGTCAAGTACAGTAATGTACAGTATGGTTGCGGGCCAAGAATTATAAAAGAGCTTAAAACATCCCGTAGTTGAGTGGAACTGCACAGTCAGATAATAATTATTATTTGACATTGTCTATATGAAAGTATTGATGAGTGCATTGTGAAGTAACAAAAGTACTTTTGGTTATTAATCAGAATGCCCCCAATCGCAGTGTTCTATCAATATATGAAGTATGTTATTTGATAATTATTTCCAAAGCAAAAAATGATTTTGAAAAAAAATAAACAGGATTTTAATGGGACAGGTGGAACTAACTTTAACCATTATCTGCTATAGCAGTGGCTCCCAACCTGGGGTCCAAGACCTCTCAAGGGGGTGCCAAAGATTTCAGGGGGTGGTTTCAAGGCTTTGTCTCTTTTGAGGTTGTCAAAATGTACACATATTAACTAAAATCCTATATCCCGTTTTAAAGAAAAAGTATGTAACTTTAGTGAAAGGTATGACATTTTGTCCTCTCTCAGAAATAGTAGACTACTTAGTAGCCACACCTTTGTGACCTCTGTGACCAGTGCTCTTAATCAGTTTTATGAATCAATTTTATGAATGAAACAACATGTCTGAAAAATATAAGAAAAACAAATGGAAAAAAGGTTGGGAACAACTGCGCTAGGATTGTTTAAACCAAATTAGTCATTACAACTCACATTTTATAGGCTGTGAAATACAATTTAAATAACTTGTAACTATAGCGGTCAAATAAAAATATGAAAGTACTGTATAACATTTTTCTTCAAATGTAGCGAGGTAGAACTATAAGCATGGTATTAAAATGAAATGCTTTACTAAAGGACCTCGAAAATGTGCTTACGCACAGTAATTACTTAGTACAGTTATTTCCCCCCACTGAATGTTGCTATGCTGAACAGTTAAGTAAATGTAAAGTATGAGAATGCACATGGTTTTCATTAAGGCAGGGATTGCATGCATTACGTCTTCTTTTCAGTATGCATGAAATTCTTTGATATACAGCATTCACTCACTCACAGCAGAAGACACTTTGATTGTGTTTGTGTGTAACTGTATCTTCAGCCACTTAAGGGACTTACATATTGAAGCATTTAATCAAGGACAGGGCAGCTAAATTATCCCAGTCTTTGCTGAAATAGTCCATTCCCTGTAATCAAGGTTTGGTGAATTGCATGACCATCATCTTCATCATCTTCTCTCTCACCACAGAAGTGTGTGGCATTAAGCTCTAAGGAAAGAGATGGGTTTCAAGCATTATCAGAACAGGAAAAAAACTTTTCCTAACCTGTTTGTTTTCTGATTGTTTCCTGTCCTCTTTTTGCTACGGTTTGGTCTTTTAGAACATGAGGGGTTGCTTCCAGGTTCACAATGTATGCCTTACATGTTTTACAGATGACACAATTTATTTTCAATCAGCTTCAAAAAATGCCTAAATAATACATTTTTAACAAGAGTTTTAGGTCCTATACAGTATAGTCAATATGCAAGGCGTAAACAAGTCAACCACGTTGTGTGTACAGAGGATAAGAATATGTCACATGACATTAGGTCTGTCGCTTCATCTCCACGCATGAACCACACGGAGAAACAGGATGTTGCCTGTGACACAGAGAGATGGAATCCCGTGATGCAGCATTTGCTCACATGCTTGCTCCCCCCCTGCAAAATGTATTCTTTCTAAAACCAGCTTTGGCACAGTTTTTGACACCTATCGATGTTCTGCAAGAGAACAATGGACCTAACCATGTTGTGATACTAAAGGTTGTTAACCTTTGGAGCGTTTAAGATAAACTTTCCTTTCCTTCACACGGTCTGGGAGACAAAACTTGTGAGACAAAAGCGGTGGGAGAAGACAGAAAGAGGGTCCAAAAAGTATACTTGGGCAACTTTAAAGGGCTGTTTGTCCAGTATACTTATGCAACGTTAAAGGGCTGTCTGAGGGTTAAGACTTGGTTTTAGGATTAGGGTTAGAACTATGTTATGATTAGGGTGAGGGCAAGGGTTAAGGTTAAGCATTTAGTTGTGATGGTTAAGTTTAGAGTAAGGGGCTAGGGAATGCATTATGTCAATGGCGGGTCCCCACAAAGATAGTGAGACGCTGTGTGTGTGTGTGTGTGTGTGTGTGTGTGTGTGTGTGTGTGTGTGTGTGTGTGTGTGTGTGTGTTATTGTGCAAGTCTGTGCACACAAACCCACATGTTGAGTCAGTTTTCCTCAGTTCTTTGCTTTTTGGCAGAATTTGTTGCAATGTGTGTGCACTGAACTTAAAAGCAAGAGGTTGTGTTCCCGTACGCGGACTGGGTTCCTGCACGTGTCTGTAGGTTTAAAAGGATTCAAATGAGTTTGTACGCATGTTATATTAGTAATAGTCCCTTATGAATTGCGGTTGTGAGATGAACGCTCATGGTAATTTAAATATTATGGTTTTTATGGTATGGCTCTTGGGATGAGATAGATAGATAGATAGATAGATAGATAGATAGATAGATGCACCGCTACAGACAAGTTTCAGGCACCAAAATGACTAATTAGGTTTAGGAAATACATTGTGTTTTGTATTAAAACACTCCCAAGGAACGTGCATTTCCTGGGTGAAAGTATTATGTTTTCCCCAGGAAGCGAACTCAGCTCCCTGGCTTGAAAGTAGTGTGTTAACGCCCACCCATCACCCCGACCACCTCTCTACACTCAATGTGGTGCGCACAGCAAAAAATAATCTTTTTGTAGTTTTTCCGAACATACGGTTCATCAATCCTAAATCCTTGGAAGACACTTGCATTACCGTGATACTGTCAGAGATGATGTAAACTCTCTGGAGTGGAAGTGGGATCTGAAGGATTGTAGAGACACAACCTGAGGCACATTCACCTGACAGATCGACATCCAAAAAGAAGAACTGTTAAGTGGGAAAAAAAACACCGTCCCAAAAAAACAACAACTTCATATTCCAGTTGCGTAGGCCGGTCCCTTCATCATGTGCAATGTAACTGAAGAAAGGACTGATGATGAAATAACATGATTGTTTTGTGCCGCCATATTCTCACGAGCAATTTGCAAGTTGCATTACATTTCTCTCTGCTGTGCAAATACACATGCCCGAGCTTGTGGGCCTCAAGAGCAGTGTTTAAAGAGGTTCTCATTTGGCATGAGCTGTCATTGTGCATTGTTTATCCTGTAACAAAGTCTTGATTGAAAGTGGTTTACAAAGACAGATGGCGTAAGGTGGCTGACATTGATCCAGCCTCTTGCTTGCTTTTATAGCCAGTGGACCAATTTTCAGCAAATCCATGATCCTGAGTTAAGGATGTGTTCAGGTAACTATTGAAAATACCCAAAAGGGTACAAGGTATATTTATAAATCAGTAGCCTCCAAGGTGAACTGAAGAGGCAGACTTCTTTGGTTGATGACAGTGGGTAAAATCAAATACCATTGGACACTGCTAGGGATTAGACAGACAAATTAAAGACACTTTTTACATTGCTGAAAAACTGGATGATCATATTTTACCTTCTTTTAAGAGTAAACTTCTTAAAAATCAACTTTCAAATGTTTAGCCAACTGATACTTCCTAACCTTGTTCAGCTAACACTAGGATCCTACTTGTGGAAAAGAAGAGCTTTCATATTTTGTGAGATGTTTGTTTTCCTGTCTCCTTTGACTTTTGCTACAGATTTTGAAAAGATATAAAACAGAAATGTACAATCTGCAATGATGCAATATAACCTGAAGAAACCCGCTACCTGATTTAGTTTTTGCACTTCTCATGTGAAATCTGAAGCGCAGAATTTCTCAACCAACCTCAAACAGAAAGACCGTAGCACTGTGCAACTTAAAACAACAGTCTTTTTTCTAATTAGAATTTGATACAAATTATGAAATATACAGGAACACTCTCAAAGGCTTGAAATCAAACCTGATCAACTTATTGTAAAATATATTTAAAATCAGAGCGGAACTTCTGCATAAATATCAAATTCCTTTTTTACAGGAAGAGCCATACAGTCACTTTTTCTAACACCAAATCAGCCTCTTTCTAACTTTGCAATACTTGCCATGCCTCAGCTTAGTACTAAATGATAATTCTATAGTCCTGTGTGCCCTCTCCTTTTGTAAAATACCTTGAATTCGCACTCAGTGCGGGGGAGAGATCTTATAAGAAATGTGCATACAATATGTGCATATAATTAGTGTGTGGGAGAGACACTGCAGTTGTGTTTCCCCTTTTCTACCTACAGAAATGCAGAGAAAGGTGCAAAGAGTTTGACATCTTCTTTGTAATGTGTTGCACACAGCCCATGTTTGCCACTGCAGATATCTTAAGGCATGCGTCCAAAGATTTGTCATCAGGTTATTGTTTACCTTTCGAATTGACCAAAGCCGTTTACAGGAACGCCACGCACCTGCTATTGAGCATACAGTAATACCACTCAGGATGTTTGCCTGCTGCTTGTTTATCTGTGTTTGTGCAATGTGGTGGGAGGGAAAAAAAACTGTTCAAAGGCACAGTAACACTGAGAAACTTGTGCAGGGGAGAAGCTAAAAGTAGCAGTGAAAGACACATGAAGTAACACAAAAAAGATCATGTTGAAATAAGCCTGGGCACACAGGAGTGTATTTCCTGTTGAAATGAAGCAGATAAAGTGACGTTAGAAAGGAGTTGTTTGAGTGTTGTGGTCAGCGAGCAGGATGTTGTGACCCTCTGGGAGCGACATGTGTTGAGGTCGGTGGGGAATGGCCGTTATGGGCTCACAGCGCTGTCGGATCTCCACCTTGTTACTTGGACTCCATCTTGCAGTGCTCAACGGCTGCCTAGCATGCAGGCTTGTACAAACAAATGCACACCCACTCAGAGCCAAAAGTAAAATAGGGTCAGTGAAATGGGTTAAAATGAATATCTACCAAGCATGGTTTTTAAAGATTTTTTCAGGCCAGTATTTTTTTTAGATTTTAGCAAATTGGCACCATTCAGAGTATACCAAATTAGCTATTATCAGTTTACGTTTAAAATGTAACCATGTACAGCCAACTATCACCGGATTACTTTGATACTGAAGACCACGTAAACAACGTGGAGAGTCTCAGGCAAGTTAGTTTTTGAATGTGTCTTTCTCTACTATATATTTGACAAAATACAAAAGGTGTTAATAAAGCTCAGTGAGCAAGTGATGTAAGAAGGAGTAGGCATCCAGTGGGGAGAGTTATAAGCTTTGGGGTCACAGGGTCAGGACTGAAACCTGACATCACAGCTCGAGTATGCAGAACAAAAATACATGTCGGCAGAGCCCTGGCAATAGTCGGGTAATTTATGGTCGCTGTAATGGACTTAACCTCCTTGTGTCTTCAGTAAGAAACAACATGAGAGATATGGAGTGACTCTATTGCCACTTGTTATATCATCCTTGATTAACTGTGAGCCTGGAACCTCTCCAGAAAAGCAGATTAATTTAATTTAGCGACTTGGAATGGACACCTAAATGAGTTTAGAATGTAAAGTGTAAATTAAATATGACCAGAACCCAGCAGTTTTCTGTTGAGAGTTGACAGCTCTAAATAACATCTGAAAGATGTGACTACTTTAAAGTAAATCAGGCTGTTTGCGTAATGCTTGTAGCCTATAGGTGAAACTTCTGTTTAAGAGCATGTCATTACAAGTCTTGTCAAAGTTGCTTTGCTGGGTTTCAGCCTCTCCTTAACGACATGGTTCAAGACTTTGTGAGACACATGAGCACTGACTGAGAAGTTGGAGAAGAAAAAAAAAACTGTCCAACCCCTCTGAAAATTTCCTGTTTCATGAAAAGTGCATACTGTGTGAGTCATATAGGGCAAGTCCTGCCTGGCGTGTTTACTCTGCTCCTTCTACTCGGAGCTGTGAAGGCGTTTCAGGGAAGCAACAGGCAGACCGAAGAAAGTCCACGGAGCCTGGATATTAACCCGGTGTCAAGGCTTCGGTTAGCCTAATTAATGAGAGAGGGGAGTGTATAGTCCGTCTCTAAATGGAGCTACTTCGGTTTTCCGCTTTTTGGTGTGGAGCAATACTCTTTGGTAGTATTCCGCTCGAGGAGGCGGGTGAGTTACACTTTGTAGCCTACTTCGAGAAAAGTTGACAAAAGCTGTTGTTGCGTCTTATCCCAGCTGCAACGTGAACGAAAAGCTAGCGAGCGCCACAAAGTGACAAATTGCCTTTTTTTAGGAAAATATAACAAACTTTACACATTGTTTATGCTTGTGTTTTACATGTTCCTGTAGTAGGCTACATTATTACATCGCTTTTCATTTGCCTATATTAAGTCAAGTGAATGTAATAAAAACAGCAGAAACTCCCCAAGTGCGCAAGTTATTGAGCCTTAAATGCTTCATTTATTTAACAAGCGTTTGTCTTTTGTGTTTTGCTAACACTGTAACTATTCCTATGTCTTCCTGAAACTTAATTTCAGTTTACTCGGCTAACCTAGTGTAGGCTAACTGTGAATGCTACATTAGCTTTTGGGAGAACATCCCCTGTTGTAAGTCGCAGCCTTTAAAGCTCAAATGGTGTATCTCCATCTTTGATGTGCTGCCACAATGCTAACAGGTCTAGCTGCCCCCCTGAGGAAGACAATGTTTTACCTTCATCTGTCTCAGACTTAGTCCCAGCGGCACCAAATGGCTTTGGCTGCTCCTAATCCTCTTTCCCCCTCTCTGCAATTATGTAGCCCTGGGTGACAATTACTACCATTCATCCCTTCCATAGCCCGCCTCCTGGGTTTAAATGGCATGCTCTTTGAGATGAGTTGCTCTAATGATATAATTACTCGGCTCAACCACCTTCCCACCACTCGCACTCAAGCATGGACTATCCCCTCAGTGCTGATTTACTTCAAAACACCTCACCAACCCACTAGGCATAGTTTTAAATTGCTCTGTCAAGTAGTTAAGTCTGGAGTTCAAGTGTAATATTTTGATGTTTTTGTGTGTGTGGGAGTCTCTTAATTATAACTAGGCCAGAAAGCAATACCCATCTTAAATATCCTGCTAGCTTCCTGTGAAAGTATCAAGATGCCATGATTGACATATAGGCCTACCTCTCTAGATTTGCTGCTCTTTCATGCTGCATGCAGGTTGTACATTAGTTCTGCTGCTGCCAGCTGGATGTCCAACCCCACCCTGCAGATTGGGTGAAATAACACAGTGGGCTTTTTGTGCATGGTTAAAAGAATACAAGCACACTTGCACAGCACCTTTTCCTCAAGTTCGTGTGACGTTTGAGGCGAAGGGATACTGAACCGACTTCTTCACCGTCTCCTGTCAAAAAGTCTGGTTTCACTTGCACTTCCCTGTTGAAAACATCTCCCGTTGTGGTCATGTTAGTCTAGCTAGCTACTGCTTCAGATGCATCACACGTTTGTTTACAAGGGTTCTTACGGAGGTCATCTGTAAACCCCAGTATGAAGGTAGAAATGAACCCCCTTCCTCTTTTGATTTGTTTAAGCTGCTTTTCTGCTGCAAGGAACAGGTTCAACTTCCTGTGCACGTGGAATCAGCACACAGTCAAAGTGTGGTTATGTTGTATTACTGTAGCAGTACAGTTGCATGCTTTTTCTCTTCCTGTTTTTGTAATTTGGCTATTTTACTTTCAGTTTAACTTTTAGTGTGTATTATTTTTCAACACAAACTCTTAAGAGAGTACAGTCTTCATCATATCTCATTCACACTCACCCTCTCTGTTTACTCAATAGACTCACAGTGAGTGGCCTAACGTCATCATACCACTTGAGTCCACAATGTGTGTGCACTTGTACAATCTCATCATGTTCTAACAACATCATAGGAGACACATTTTTTAACTGACAACACTTTAACCACAGGTGCTAGATTGACATTTTATTATCCTCTGGTAGGGTCATGTCCAACTCTGAAAGCCGCAAGATCCACTTTCTACTCATACTCAAGATGTGGTGGGAGTACTCCCTTTTAGGAAAAGGAAAATTGGAAAACAAAGGAGAAATTATTCACCTTCCGCTCCATCTCTCCTTTCTGTGCCAAATAGTGGCATGCTGCCTGGCTGAATTTGATCAATAATAGCCTCTTTATGCAAGGACAAATTGCAGACGGATCATTTCTGTATAAATACAAACACTTACAAGTATGCACACACACACACACACACACACACTTCTTTCTCTCTCTAAACATGCATAGACACTGAAACATAATGTTGTCCTTCCTGTTTTTAATATGCATGAACAGAGTTTGCACAACACCTTTCTAGATGGGGAGCGGACTGATCGGCTTGACAAATTAGAGACTCCTTAGTGAGGAGGTGCATCCGTGTTTCCTTTGTTTGTTGTCCTTGCCTGTCTGGCAGTTGTCTCCTCAGATAATTATCAAACCCACAGGCACTCATCACACAATCCTGTCTGTCTTACTGATATGGGTCTACCTGCCGGAAAAGTCAAGTCTGAACAAGACCAAAGGGGGTGGATGCCACTGCGTGCCGCTCTTATTTTTCCGACTTTGCACGGAAATCGGTCCACCCCTCTAGGATGAAATAGTTTGGATTTCTTGTGGTTATGTTGAATATCTGCTTCTACTCATTGGTAAATTCCAAAAGACTCTCACCCTTTAATTATATTTGAAGTTTGTGTTGCTTTTCATGCTTATAAATAGCATACTCATATGTTTGATCATCATGCGAGTGTTTAAAAATTCTGAATAGTCTGTCATTTTAATGCTGAACTCTGCTTAGTCAACCCAATTGTACATATGAAAGTGCTTGAGTCTGTTTTATGTTTTTACAGAGTAAACTGAATCTTTTTTGTAAACCCAACTCACTTTCTTTTCTCTTCTCCTTTTCTAGAAGCCTCTATAATGAAGCCACGAAGGCTGTGCAAGTTCTGTGATGTGCGGGCCACCAGCTGCACAGGTAAAGGGAGCTGCAAGGTGGAGTGTGATATCACGTCCATCTGCCCCAGTGATGATGATGTGTGTGTCAGTATCTGGTAAGTGTCCTCTAAATGCACTTTTCTCTATGAATAAAAGCCAGGGTTATGATGCAAACGGCTTTAGTATATTTAAAGTTTAAAGAGCATTTTTCATTACATTAACCTCTTAAGTAATACTACATGTACCAACTAGGAGGGCACACAGAGCAGCAGGCCTCTGCCAAGCCCAAATGCCCTATCTCACAGTATTAACGGAAGTGAAAAATAATTGGTGTATCCGCCCCGTGATTTGGATCTGCTTCACAATTTAATGGGTTCTTCCTTAGACCATGCTACACCCTTCCACTACATTTCATGAAAATCGGGCTAGTTGTTTTTTTCCATGATCCTGCTGACAAACAGACAAACAACAAACCAAACCGAAAAACATAACCTCCTTGGCGGAGTTAACAAAGAAATAGAGAAATGACAGCACAATGGATTGTATTTTTTAATCATGTTGTTCATCATTTCCTCCCATAAGCCCTAAAGTGTATTCCTTTAAATGACCTTTTCCTTTGAACACTTTGTCAGTCAGCATTCGTGTGAAAACAGTTGGCTGCGTTATGAGCGCCTAAACATTCATTAGCATAAAATCTGACTCTAAATGTGAGAAACAGCAGGACACAAATTTGTGTTTGTCAAAAGCTTAAGGCTGTGCTGCTGTTTCTCATTATATTAGCTCAGATCATGCCTGCAACATTGATGAGGTCAGCAGAAAGCTAACGGCACATGGACAGCAGCCCCTCTTTAAAATTGTCCTCATAACTGCACGGCCAATGCTGCCAGAAGGGAAGCAACATTTAAATCTGAATACGTTTGCAGGTTCAGGGTTTTCCTTGTTTCCGGTTTGTAATGGCATTTCAAAATCTCGCTGTTTGTAAACGTAACCTCTGTATTGCAGTCATTTACATAATGCTGAGACTGAGGACTGCTGAAAGAGACGGATATGCCATTTACAGTTATCACTTCATCACTGTACGGCTTAAAATTGCATCATTTGCATCATTTGCACAGCTGCAGACCTGCCGTCATTGTCTTGTTACATGATAATACACATCTCTGAAAAGGGGACTTCACTGCCAAAAGAGTAAGCCAAGATTACAAATCAAACTTAATCCAGTAAACAGCAGTGTCTTTTATGTGTGGTTTCTCTTTCCAAGGAGGAAGAAAGATGACAATATCACCTTTGATACAGTTTGCCACAACCGATCTCAGACACTGTATGGCCTGTCCCTGGAGGATTACAACAACACCAAGTGTGAGATGAAAGAAAGAAAGGACATGGGCTCGCAGTTCTTTATCTGTTCCTGCTCTGAGGATGAGTGCAATGAGCACATCTTCTTTAACTCTTGTAAGTTAGGACAAAGTTACTTTGCCTTCTCATCCTGTATTTTCATCCTCTCTTGAGCTTAGTGAACTTCTTCAACCAATGTATTTTTTTGAGATGTGTGCCCTTTAAAACAAAACAATATGGATTTGATAAGATGCTTCCATCGTGCACTGGAAATAACAAATTTTTCTTAAAATGGGATGACAATTAATTTTGTATTCCTAAAAATTAAAGGAATAGATCAACAAATCGAGAAATACGCTTATTGGCTTTGCTTCAGAGTGTTAGATGAGACGATTAATACTATCAAGTTTGTATGTTAAATATGGAGCTACAGCAACCTAATGTAGCATGAAGCATGTGAAACAGCTAGCTTTGCTCTGTCCAAGATAACAAAATCTATAGCAGCAGAAGACAAGAACTCTGACTTTGTTACAGTCAGGTTAGCTGTTTCCCCCTGTTTCCAGTCTTTAAGCTAAATGGCTGCTGGCTGTAGCCATACATTGAACAGACAGACAAGAGGGGTATAGATTTTCTTATGTAAAACACGGCCAAAAAAAGCACAAATGTATTTCCCACAATTTTGACTCCTACTTCTTTAACTATTTCAAAGTTGCGAACGTCCTTTATCAGTCCATCCCTCTTGCAGTCATTTACAGTGGCGCAATAGTGCAGGAACACTGTTTTATGCATGTAAAAATGACTGTTTACATCTGTGCCACATAACATTGTGATGTCATAGTCCCCGTCGGCCTTATATTATCATGCTAGTTTCTATCAGCTTGTCGTGTAAAGCGTCATGAATGAATGCTAACACGTGTGCACTGTAATGCCCTCCAGATACATGATTGCAAACAGCTTTTGAAGACATTAGCTTGTAGACTCCAGTTACAACATTGGCCCTGGAATCAGATGTATTTTGACTACAGCATCCAGGCAGTAATAACACAGAGATACATTTCTGAGACCTGGCTCTGCACAGAGAGACAAATTGAAAGCATCTGCTCAGTACAAACCACGTAATGGAAATATATCTGCTTACTGTTAAGAATGTCTGTGCACTGTCTGTAACTTTCTCGTGACTTAGGACAGTGTCGTAATGAAGGAACTCCAGCTAAAAACCACATTGCAACAATGCCAGTAAATGTGGGTGAATCTACCTCTTCCACTTAGCTAGTGACCAGTGACCCATCGTACCAAGCATTTTTTTCTGATTGAGCTTTCACTTAAGGTATTTTTTCCACAACTAAAGAATACATTTAGGAAAGCCATTACCTTAGTTACAGGAAATACTAAGTTGTTTGTCACATACCAGCTGAAATACCTCAGAGTTGCCATAGTAACGGTACACCCACATTATGTTGAAGCCCTGACAAGTGACCTAAGGGTGTTTTTAACCTGGTTAAAACCTGGTTATCAGAAATACATTTACAAAAACTTTTAGAAATGGCAAGAAGAATACAGAAAAAGACCTAACTTGAGAACAGTAAGCACATGTTATTGAATAAATGAGATAATCTACCAGATAAAGCTTCAAAAAGTTAAATTAGATGAGAGAATGGGTACCACTCATTTCGGTCCATAAAATGTGAAGCTGGAGCTAGGAGGAGGTTAGTTTAGCCTAGCATAAAATAGAAACTTTGATGTGCCAGGCTATTTCTTGGTTGGGAGCAATGCTTTTCTGGAATCTCAGCTGACAAGACTGCTGAGCTTTGTTTTGTTGCAGATTTTGTTACCATTGAATTGAGCCAGGCTAGCAGTTTCCCTCTACTTCCAGTCTTTATACTAAGCTACTTATCTCCTGTCTCCAGCTTCATATTTAACCAACAAATAGTTGACTTGTACCTATCTTCCCATTTTACTCTGGGAGAGAAAGCAGGGTAACACTTTACTTGAAACCCTAACCATAACCATAACTTGTCATGACAAAACCGAATGACACTTACTAAAAGAAGTGTTACGTCATAAACGTTTATGACACGTTTATGACAGTGTTCGTCACGTTCATGTCACTCTTACATAGATACCTTTTTATAGTAAAGTGTAACGAAAGCTTATTTTCCAAAATGTTTCCCAAAACTATTTATTTATTTAAAGAATTATTTCACTTAACAAACATTGCTTCAGAGCAAACACTTTTAGCTGAAGGAAGATCTAAAATCAAGAGTGTTTAGCCAGTTGGGCACAGCCTCCCAATCCCCAAAATTTCACATTAAGACTGTGAAAGCGTAATTCACAAGTTTTGCCATTCACAGAATATTTTCTCCAGTAAGTAAGGGTTTTTGGCCAAAGCTGGGAGAGTCCGGGAGGCACAGTGACAGGTTTGTTGTGAGGAATAGCTTCTCGCTCTACGAAAATAAAAACAAACTGTCTGGGGCCATGTTGAGGATTTCAGACATGTGGTTTCCTGTTTAGAAAAAAAAGAAGCAGAGGGCTTCATTGGGGTAGTCATCTAGAACCTTGCCCATTTGTTGCCCTTGTTTCAACCCAACTCTGCTCATCACATCTACATTTGCCTCTAGTTTCTTCTCAGTTCTTAAGCAAAATGGGGAAAGCATTTTGCTTCTTTAAAACTTTTGCAATCTCACATTTTGCAACCAAAATGTGAAACCAAAATAACTGCTCATTTTAAAATGTTTAAGAAAGTTGTGCAGTTGAGGAACTAGACGAGACGTCGTATAAATGATTAAATTTAGAACTCATCAAACTGTGGACCAATTGGGGTTTTCTTCTTTAGTATGTTTTGTCTGGAGATATAGTTTTTATATGTCTGTTTATGACTGCAGCTTCAAATACTGGACTATAAACACAGCACAAGCATAAACTTTCACTGTTTGCCAAAACCGTAGCAGCTCCCAGACACACCACCACCTAAATTATAAGAATACTATAAAGAGACACAATATGTGGTTGACTGGTTTAGGGTTTGGAGCCCAGATGCTAACTTTAGCTTTCTGATGCTTATAGATATTCCACAGGGACGGCTCAGGTTCCTCTGCTGCTCTGGCGATAAACTTTACTACTAGCTAGATGCAGATACAATCTGTACAATTGCATTTCTTTGCAATGATCATTCCATAAAATGCACAGGTGGAAAAATACAGTGTTTAAAAAATGAATGAATCAATACTAATATGGTTGACAAAATAATCTCTGTGTGTGTGTGTGTGTGTGTGTGTGTGTGTGTGTGTGTGTGTGTGTGTGTGTGTGTGTGTGTGTGTGTGTGTGTGTGTGTGTGTGTGTGTGTGTGTGTGTGTGTGTGTGTGTGTGTGTGTGTGTGTGTGTGTGTGTGTGTGTGTGTGTGTGTACATACATACATACATACATGTCAAATTAGGGCTGAACAGTTTTAGGAAACAATCTAATGGCAAATATTTCTGCAAGATATTGAGATTTTGATTTGCAATTTTTTCTGTGGACAATCTCTGATTTGTTACATTATTCCAGAATTTATCTTATGAAAAAACAGTAAATATAATTATGAAAAGAGGAATACATTTTTGTTTTTAAACTAGAACAAATATTTCAAATTTGATTAATCACGGTCTTCACAATTAGCTAATTGTTTTTTAAATTGCGATTTTGATTTTTAAAATGATTAATCGTTTAGCCCTAATAAATATTACATGATCTTTATTAGCAGATGGAGTTTGCGCAGGGGTCATGAAATTTCGATTTCAATTTTGTTTTTTTTATTATTTATTTAAAGAGTGTGTCATATATGAAGATCATTTGATATGATCAAAAGATCCAGATGAGCCACTAAACAATTTATGGTGTGATTATTTAGTAAACTGTCTGTTTCAAAATGTGGGCACCATATCAATCTTTTAGCTTTTGTTCCCTCAGACATGGATTCCCAGGTGGTGGCGGTCATCTTAGTGAGCCTTGTGCCTCTGCTGGTTATGGCTGTTGTCGTCATCACTTCTTTCTACTGTTATCGGGTCTATCGCCAGCGGCAAGCCCGCTCCAAGCGCAAGAGGGGTCTTCCTCTGGACTTCAGTGATGCTCACGCCATCATGATAGACGACGAAGGTTCCGACAGTAGCTCCACACACGCCAACAACCTCAACCACAACACAGAGCTGCTGCCCATTGAACTGGATGTTCAGGTTGGAAAAGGACGCTTTGCAGAAGTTTACAAAGCCAAGCTTAAGCAGGGCTCCTCAGTCAGCGAGGAGCAAGGATTTGAGACAGTGGCCATTAAGATTTTCCAGTACGAAGAGTACGCCTCCTGGAAGAACGAGAAAGAAATTTTCTCAGACGCTGACTTGAGACATGAAAATGTGCTTCACTTCCTGACAGCAGAGGATAGGAAGGTGCAGAGACAGTGCTGGCTGATCACAGCCTACCATCCAAGAGGAAACCTCCAAGAGTTCTTGATCCACCACATTATCAGTTGGCACGACCTGTGGCTGCTGGGGGGTTCGCTAGCATGTGGAGTGGCACACCTTCACAGTGACCACACCCCTTGCGGTCGCTACAAGGTGCCTATCGCGCACAGGGACATTAAGAGCTCCAACATACTTGTGAAAAGCGACCTGACCTGCTGCCTGTGTGACTTTGGCCTCGCACTCCGCCTGGACAACGCTCTGTCTGTGGACGAGTTGGCCAACAGTGGGCAGGTAATTCCTAAATTTGGGAGATATATATATATATATATA
>NC_045746.1:15479242-15539032 GCF_008692095.1 Etheostoma spectabile
TATATATATATATATATATTCTCCTTATAATTTGCACAGACAAGAGACTCTGACCCAAGTTTGAGACTGGGACTCGAGTCGCACTAAGACTTTAGTCTCAACTCAGACTCGAGATGCAGGAATTGTGAACAATCTTTATTTTTGGGAAACTTCTGATGAGCTGAATGTTATTCCCCTCCCTGCGTAACTTACAAACTGCCTACGCAATGTGTAACATATCTGTGCGCGGCCACACGTGAGAGAGGACAACAAAAATGCAACTGCTGTGCCGTTCATCATAAGCTTTGGCTTTCAAAACTTAAAGAGAGGAGTTAAATACAAAATGTTTGGTATTCTGGCTCAACCACAAAATCTAACCACTGATAGGATAGCTAACATAGTTAGCTCAGCATTGGCCATCTAACGTTAGCTTGCTTCTTGCTTTAGCTACGACCTATGGGAAGTTAACTCCTACAGTTGTTTGCTAGATGTTATTATATATAACTATACATTTTTATAAGCAACCTGGATGAGCTCAGCAGGTGATACAACACGCACTATAACTACGAGAGACTTGAGACTTGACTTGGTTACTAGCTCAAAGACTTGAGACTTGACTTGGTCTCTAGCTCAAAGACTTGAGACGTGACTTGGTCTCTAGCTCAAAGACTTGAGACGTGACTTGGACTCTAGCTAAAAGTCTTTAGACGTGACTTGGTCTCTAGCTCAAAGACTTGAGACGTGACTTGGACTCTAGCTAAAAGTCTTTAGACGTGACTTGGTCTCTAGCTCAAAGACTTGAGACATGACTTGGACTCTAGGTAAAAGTCTTGAGATGTAACTTGGACTCTAGGTAAAAGTCTTGATGTGACTTGGACTCTAGGTAAAAGTCTTGATGTGACTTGGACTCTGGCTTAAAGTCTTGAAATGTGACTTGGACTCTAGCTAAGAATCTTGAGATGGGACTTGGACTCTAGCTCAAAGACTTGTGAACGTCTCTGGCGTAGATGCACCAGACAGGCCATTACCGGCCCTGCCAAAACATTTCTTTGAAGATATTTATCAGACCTTGAACAGAGCCGTGCTATCAATCACACTTTTCATTTCTGATCCTCATCACACAGGGACTCCATCTCTAAATATTTGGCACCCTCTGTATCTTGTCCCCAGATGGATAATGCTGATAGAAATAGTGTTGTAAGTGTTCTGAGGTGGACATTTTATGATAGTCCCCAGCAAAACAGGCTTGATTGATTCTTAATGGACTCATTACGCTGATGTAATAGGCCAGAGTCATATTAGACTCTGTTATGAAAATGACTCATTAAAAAAATGCCTCACCCTTAACTGCACAGCACACCTAATGCATTGTAATGCCCTTAATGCATTCGGTGGAAGCACCAGTGAACACATTTTCCAAGGTGGTAATTATGTGAAGACAAGCAACGTGTTGTTGAGCTCAGAGCTACCTTTTGTTTTTCCAATTATTTTATAAATCAAACACGTTTTTAATTCAGATAAATGGGATGTGACAGCTTACTACAGCGCAAAATAACTACCTGTCACTTGATTAATGCTGGTAAATAATTCCTACTGCTAAGATGGTCTATGTAGCTAGGCTCTTTCATCTAAACAACTCCTCTGTAGTATTATGGACTGTAATAATGTAGACATGTTTTTCACCCTGTTTTCCCTCAGGTGGGTACAGCCAGATACATGGCCCCGGAGGTCTTGGAGTCTAGAATCAACCTAGAAAACATTGAGTCTTTCAAACAGGCTGATGTTTACTCCATGGCTCTTGTACTGTGGGAGATGATCTCCAGGTGTAACGCAATTGGAGGTAAGATATGATCAGACACAGAGGATTGTAGGATAAAATGCTTGTCATTGTCTCCTTTTAATTCTCAATAGGAAAGCAAATGAGCAAATGAGCATATTTCCCAAAATGTTGAACTATTCCTTTGATTCTATTCCCCTTTCCTGCCCTTAGCACCCACCTCAGTGGTTTGTGTGTGTTTATGGTGATAGAGTGTGTTTTGTGGACATCTGCCTTAAACATGATACAATAGCTTTAGTCTATATCCTCAATCTTACACTTCCGGGATTGTTCCGGTGCCGCAGACAATTTCGCCTGAGGCACGTCTTTTTCGGCGTTGTCTGTTTCCTTCCGCTTACTTTGTGTTGGTATTTTAAACTCCGGTGGATTTATGAGGACTATGGTTAACTGCTCCTCAGGTCGCTGCGTGGTAAATTGAGACAGCTAGCTAGAATATCTGTCGAATCTGAGTTTTCTCTCGTACGACCAAAACAACTTTTGTACGTACACAGAGCTTAGCGCTGCCCATGATGACTGTGATTTGTTTAAAGAAATGCCAATAAAACAGAACACATTTTTCTCCCATCCTAGAATGCTGTGTGGACTAGTCAGACCCTCCTATGCGGTGCTGTGGAGGAAGGTCTAGCAATACGAGACTACAATGGCGTGGACACACAGTAAACATTACATGTGGCCTTTAGTTAATAGTAGACATAACTCTGTTTTTCCTTTTTAAATTAGAGATTAGCCGAGTGTAAAGGAAATCAATAGAAGCACTGATTGATGAATTTCCCTTTGTGGCCCATGTGAATACTCAGAAATACTTTAAAAAGAAAAATTGCCTCCACAGCTCGCATGACCTCTAAGGAATACGAGCACATTGATGGCTTTACCAATTAGGAGCGCAGTGAGCAACTCCACCTCCACCAAGTTCACTTACTAGATGTGTGACACAGTGTGACAGGACTTATGTGTGTGTCTTCCACGACCCATTTATCACTGTGGGAAAAAAATATAAAAGTTTCAAGCACACAATCCATCTTGTAGAAGTCTCAAGGATCAGCTTTCCCATTACTAATGTACCGTTACTTATGTTTGTCATTCTGTAGCAAAAACAAGGCCAGGAAATGTGCAAATAATAGAAATGGGTGATTATCTAAAGGCAAACCACAGGGCAGTATTTCATGTCGTTTGTTTTCACTTCCCTTTAGTGTCTCTGTGGTCCAGTTTGTTTCTGTGACTGCTCCTATCTCCATTGTGTCAGAGCAATGATTGAAAGCCGGGTATGGGCATGAACGCTTCTACTTTGCCGTTTTCCTGTTTTGCCCCCACAGTTACCCCTGGGGGCCCTCTTTAAAGTGTACTGCACAGCTAGGCTGCCCAAGAGTCCTCTGAAGAAAAATATGAACCAGAGTGACCCACAATCCCCTTTGCTTTTCTTTCCCAACAGCAAGAATATGTGTGCCCTTTTAAAAGAAAATAGACTATTTCCTGTTATGCAAAGAACACAGTCCCCAAGACATACTGTTCTTAGTATGAAGTTGTAAGTATGGGTGTCTCCTTTCATATGAAGATGTTTTGCGGCTATTGTCTCTTGAGAGTGGACTTGACAGGATACATGTTGGTAGAGATGGACTAAACAAATCCAGGCTAAGTCAGTGTGGCTTTGCTTGGTTTCCTCTTTAGGGATTTGAGGGACAACAGCTTTATTCATCTCAGTTGTCTTCCTCCATTCATTTCATTTAGTTGTGAGTCTTTCATTTCCTTTACATTTATTTAGATATTGACGGAAAACACTACATGGCAGCAAACATTATTTTAGACTCACATTTTCTAAATGTCCTTGCACAGAAACTTTCTTGACATTTTTCTGTCTCTTTCTTGCTACCCCTAGGCAGGTGAAGCAGCAGTTAATTACTCTCCCTCTGCACAGAAACACAGTAGACAGCCGTCTAGCTTTACTCATGCCGACACAGACAGACAAGGAGGACAGGCTGGTGCAGATTTACTGGAGGGAGGGGAAGCACAGGGGTTCCTGTCCCACCCCTGGACAAGAACAGAGACGAAAGATAGAAAAGATAGATTTCTGTACATCTCCATCCCCTTTTCCCAGACTTGGCATGTCCCCGAGACACGCAGAGAGCTAAAATCTGTAGTTCATTAAGGCCAAAAGCCAAGGAGACGTTCTCATGTATGAAAGGGTTAAAATGTTGTACAAACACAGCTAGCCTTCTACCCTGATAGCCCCTGAGGAAGGTGGAAGGAATAAGTAAAATGAGAGACTAATTTGGTTTTGCTCCACTAGCAGCTAAGAAATCTCCTTGTGTCTTGTATACTGGCAGAGATCCGGTATTGATTCTGGAATTGGAGCACCGTGAGAGTAAAACTGATGTTTACAGCGAGCACTAAAAGAGTTTCATGCTTTCACGCTGCTGGCCTCTTTTGTCACTCGAGGTTGGTGAGTCACTAATGACACCCTGATAACTCACCTCCTTTGAGACAGAATATGAACATGTGTGGACATGCACAGAATTTCAGAGTGACACATCCCAGGGAATCATTATAAAGGCTGAGGTGAAGCCCTGGTTTCCTCTCATTTCTGATGCCACCTGACTGTGTTTGTGAAAGACTGATGTCTGATCAGCATTGTGCGTCTCAGTGGCAGGCAGCCACTCTGTCACTGTTCCTGGGGCTGTGGTCTGATCTTATATATGCCAAGTGAGAAGAACACAGCTGTATGTCAACAGTGCCAGTCAGCCAGCCATGAGCCATGAGCCATCACTTTGCTTTCTTTATCTTCCAAGACTATGAAGACCAAGGAAGAGTTAAAGGGAGAGGGAAACTGAAACACACCTCGGAGAGAAGGAAAAGCTGGATTCAAGGCTCAGACTTTTTATTTTTTTTTCTGTCTATGTTCCCTAAAACGTCTCTCCTGTATAATTTAGCTGGTCCAGATTTAGGGCTTGGAAAGACTATGAGGGCGTTCACAGGCGGGTGGGGCTACGGAGGGGGATAATAGTGGAGTGGCGTTGAATGTGGAGCTGCAGACGGAGAAATGCCTTTAGTCCCTAGAGGGAGAGATTGGGCTAGACTGGAGAGGAGGAGAGGTTAGGGCAGCTGCTCTCCAGATGTCAGAACATCAACTCCTCGTGTGTGTGTGTGTGTGTGTGTGTGTGTGTGTGTGTGTGTGTGTGTGTGTGTGTGTGTGTGTGTGTGTGTGTGTGTGTGTGTGTGTGTGTGTGTGTGTGTGTGTGTGTGTGTGTGTGTGTGTGTGTGTGTGTGTGTGTGTGTGTGTGTGTGTGTGTGTGTGTGTGTGTGTCAAAGTCAAATCTGGGACTTTAAACAACTTGATTGTGGATGTATTAGGGAAAAATTCTGTGTGCCCAATTTGGTTTCACTGAAGCTGCATCCAGCGTGACCTGAAATAGTCTTTTGGTCTTCTTTAATAATGGTAAGGTAAAGGTTAGTGGCATGTATCGGCTATAGTTAATGGTAGGGTAAGCCTCCAGGCTAAGTCAGTGCCATATGTACAAACGTAAGCTCTGCTAACGTGTAATGCGCATGTATACATCTGTACTAAATGACTTTAACAACCTGTGAGGAACACAAAACAAGTGTCCCAGCCACCGCAGCCTAATGAAAACCAGCAGAGGCGGCTGGGAATGGATTAGTCGAGTGGTTGTTGTTGCAGACTCAGACTCATTTTCGGGAAACAATGTTATTGTGATCACATTACTAATTTATTTCCAAGCACATGTTGAAACTCTGTGTGGATCTGTGTTTTTGCAATATTTATATGTTTAGGTGACAGGATTCTCTCTTTTTCAGCATCATGCCTTGTTGAGCATAATAAGACAAACAAAACGATAACTTGGAAGGGCAGCAGCACAAGAATTTCAAACAAAATATCAGATGCTGGTTTGGATTATGCTCTCTCTCCACTTTGCTCTATCAATTTAATGGTTTGTGTTTCTCTTTTCTTTTTTCGGTCCTGTTCGGCACGCTAGTGCAGTTTGACTATTAATATCTAAACATATACTGTGCGTCTATGTGCTTGGGCAATTATCAAAACAACATCAGTGCAGCATGTGGTCATTCCCTGTTAGACATGAAAGAGGCCATAAAGTGATTAGATGTCGAAACATGGCTTTACTGTCTTGATGTATATCAAAAAGCATCTGAAGGGTGACCTTCATTGAGAAGTATCCCTAGTCTGCAGTGTGGGATTCAACTTAGTTTCTTTTGGCTACAAATTCTCAGGCATGGTTGACAACTTGCATGGAAAAAAAGACATTAAGGATCAAACATGTGCTTGCTTTGCAAAAATTCACATCACATCATGTCAGCTGTTGTAGAAGACATAGTGTAAGTTCCTCATTGTTGCTGTGCTGAACTTGTCATATTGCTTTGCAGAAATCTCGTCAATATGCAGTGTGTGACTTTTGCAAACCACAGCACTCCTCGGTTGCCTTGTGTTGTGTTTTCAATAGCTTTTGCTAGTTCAGAGTTTAATTTCAGGTTGGCTTGAAAAAAAACATTTTTCCCTTTTTAGAGCAGGGTTGGCCAATCTTTCCATCCTGGAATACACACTTTTGTTTACACTGCAAAGTGCTCAGTAGTATGATTCATATATTTTGGACCCATTGTTTGGAGTTGAACACATAAACATGTTTGCCTAAAGTTTACAAAGTGGATTTGCAGTTCAGAACACAGTTATACACTCCCTTGGACCTGTCAAAACAAAAATAAGCAACTGTCTCCTTTTTTTATATTGACTGATGGTTGGGTGCGGCCATGTTTAAGCTTTTATACCAAACCAGAGGAAAAAAAATGAAAAAGGAAGTTTCAACCTCTGAAAAAGTTCTCTGTTTCTCTAGTCTGTGCCCCAGAAACCACCAATCCCTGTTTGCGGGCATTATAACTTCCTGTGAGCTTGTTTTTAAAAGTAAAGTTTTGAAAGAGTGAAATGAGACCTTCATTTCATCCTACAAGAGGTATACTAAGAAGTGGATGGTCTATTCCAATCAACACTTTAGCGGATAGTTGAAGATTATTTTTATTCATTAAATTTTGGCAAATATAATAGTCTGTATACAAGATGTGTCAGTTCACTTGCAGGAACAACAGAACAACATGTTGGTCTCCAGAGCTGGCTTTGTTCCAGTGATGTAAACTCAGGGTGACAGACTTACATACGGGACAATGCAGGATGAATCTGCAATGTGCCTTTCATTCAGTTAATGTTTTGCGGTCTGTGTGTATATAGAGCCAGATATACATATATGTGTATATAGAGCCCATCAGTGACTGGGACTGCGTTGTATGTAGGCGTCTGTAATGTCTGCAAAAACGTTTAGAAAAAACGTCTTTAGAAAAAAAAAAAGCTAACTAAAGAAACAACAGAAACCGGTTATACTACAAGAAAATGTAGATGCAGTACCCAAATACTGACAAATACTTCCAACTGCAGTGGACTAATCACAAGAAGTTAATCTGCTATATGCTTATATTGCCCATTTCATAACATATTTTATGACACTAGATAGCAGCTACAACATTGTTGTAAGATGCATCTCTTTACAATGGGGCTCGAATGTTTGGGCACCCCAGGTAAAAGTTTGTATTAATGTGCATAAAGAAGCCAAGAAAAGATGGAAAAATCTCCAAAATGCATCAAATGACAGTTAGACATTTGTATAATATGTCACAAAAAGTTAGATTTTATTCCCCATCATTTACACTTTCAAAATAAAAGAAAACAAAAAATGGCGTCTGCAAAAGTTTGGGCACCACACAGAGTTAATACCTTGTAGTGCCCCCTTCGGCAGTATCACAGCTTGGAAACGCTTCTTGTAGCCAGCGAGTCGATTTAAGGCTTTCGAAGCAGCCTGAAATAAACAAGTGGCAATTGGGTAATCTGTGTGTGCTGTTTGAAGAACTTTAGTCTTGTGTCTTTGTTAAGGCGTTCTCTGCCTTTATCATGTTCTGGTCATTTTTGATGATTGAAAATCCACTTGAACTATTCCCTACAACATTCTTGACAGTCATGTGCCTCATCAGGCTTTTGTTATCTCTTTGGATTCTCTAAAACAACTTTTTTTTTTTAAATAAGCCCTGTACTCTTCAAAGCAAATTGGAATTAGAATTGTTGTTTTACTCCTAGGATACATTAATTCATGTAAAGATAAGTTGTCTTTGGAAACTCTTGACCCACCATTTCCAGGGTATATACTTCACACCAGTCTTTTGAAATCTTGCCCTGAGTAAACTCAACTGGTAAATTGCTTTTGACAAGCACTCTGGATTTTGTTGTGTAAGAGAAGCCAGGGCTGTGTTGGTGAGATACTTTTAAGCACATTGACGCTGAGGGTAAAAATTTGATAATAATAAGTGTGTTTCTTCAGCAAATCTCCCCCTCAGCCCCTCTGTCGGCAGCACAGGATTCTTTAGTTGTTTGTGCTGCTTCAGTGCTATTTCAAGTTTGCAACCTGCAGTTTTAATTTAGAGCGCACAGGGAATCCTTTGAGAGGTGTTGTTGATGTGTATGCTGTGGGCCACCGCCATCTGATATCGTCTCTCTCTTCAACAGAGCTGCATCGTTCAGTAGATGGGAATCTGTTTCAAAGTGTATAAACAACCGCAACTCACAGGCTAATATTTCTGTATCTATTGTGTGTGTGTGTGTGTGTGTGTGTGTAGAGGTGAAAGAGTACGAGCCACCCTTTGGGAACCTGAGAGAACACCCGTGTGTAGAGAGCATGAAGGACAGCGTTCTCCGAGACAAAGGAAGACCTGAGATCCTTGACAGCTGGATCAACCACCCAGTAAGAGGCACACATACATACATGCTGTCTATGACAAACTGCTGCTGTGTGGGGAAAAAAATAATGAAGCTGCAGATTTCATTTTCCGTTTTAAAGGAGAACTCCAGCCAATTTTAACCTAATCTTGATCGCTATAAATATCCGAGTACTGTCGAAAAAACTTGAATCGGTGCTGGCAAACTGGAGTTACTGCAGCTACGTCTACAGCTCCCACTTAGCTAAAAACAGCAGTTGTCGAAAGAGTGTCTTTGGACTCTGAACAGGACACTTACGTGACTACATTAATGGACAGAACATGTGAGACGTCACCCATTGGTTTGTGGAGATCTGCTATGAGTTGTTGAGTTTGCCATTACGGGCGCAGCCATCCTGGTTGCAGATGACGATTATTGACGAGAAGGAGGAGTGAGGGAGGAGCCCTTACACTCTGCGTTACGTTACACACTTTCACTGGCAATCACATTTTAGTCATGCCCTAAAACACACCCTGCTTTATCGCCAATTTTAAAATCAACGAGACCATAATTCCAAAAATGAACATCATTCTTAAAGAGACTTAAAGCTGGCGATTAAGACCATAAACTCATTATGAAAATAATTTGCAAATTAGCTGTTGAGTTAACCTTAGTACATTTACATTTATGTTGATAAATGTCTGTGTTACTTTTATGTGCATTGGCTACAAATAAAATAATAAACAATAAATTAATAAATAATGAATTAACAAGTCCGGCTGGACAACCTATAAAAAGCAACCAAACTGTTTCAGGAACATAACTAGGAACCAAAATGCCCCATTGCACAATCCTGTTAGTGTTTTCTGGCAAAAACTGGCAAAAAATTAGGCAAATTAGACAGGTGACAAATTAAAGAGACAAAAGCCGTGTTTGAGATGCAATTTTGACCTCCAAGGAAACAACAGCAGACACTCATCCTGTAGTTCTTTGTACAGTATTTACTGTTACAGGACAAAGACATGTTGATCCCTTGTCTTAATATTAAAAAAGTGTTATCCCGTACATCCTTGCTTTTGTAAATGAATCTGTACACAAACTAAAGCAGCTGCTGCGTCTGTTTTGAGCTGTTAGTGATGTTTTTGGACATTTACCTGGCTGGCGACATCATGGCACAGATTAAAGTTAATTTAATTGACATTTGTTAGTTATACTTCCATGCCTTAGTGCCTGAATCTTCTGCCTGCATTTTCAGTGGTAAAACATACAAGTCTCAGCATTATTTTATTTTAATGAATGATTTGTGTAGACTAATATGAGCAAACGGGGATCATAAACGTATACGGTTATCATTGCAATGGTAAGTTAAGGTACAGTACATATCTTGACAATTTTGCTAGAGCAGCGCTTTTTTCCTGTTCAATGGAGTACCCTGTGGAGTTTTTGGCATCTAGTAGCGCTATGGAACAGTTTTTCATCAGTGGTTCCCCGTTTGTTTGCGCGTGAGGATGCACGTGCATGCGGTTGACAAAATTAATAGTCCTGCCAATGGTTTCACACAGCAGGGGAGAAGAAGACTACTTGAAGCTAATAAATGCTTGATGCAAACAGTGCACAATTTAAAATACTTGAAGAATTGGCTTTGTAAATGTTCTATGTGGAAGGAAATGCACTCACCACTTTTGTGAGACCTCAAGGACACAAACAATGTGTTTTTGTGTAAACAACTTTTGTTTATTTACAATAAAACTTCACAGGGCAACTTTACAGTTTTTTTTCGATTGCTAAACGCCAGCGGGCACAACTGAAGCCACATGTGCTAAACTCTAACTACAGTCTGCACTGCCAACAGTCACCTGAGCTAAACAGTTCACATCACCTGCAAAACTCATTCCAATACTCACTGAGATAACACACACTGTCACTGAGAACAGACATAGTAAAAACACTAGCGTCAAACACCAATACAGAAAATTCAAACTTTCTCATCTTTACATTTTGAACAATTTGAGTGACTTCACAGTGCTCAATACTTTCTTTAAAGAAAACATATATAGATTTTATTTAATATAATAATGTTTACGTAAGGTAAAGAAGAAGGAATGAAAATCAGCAGTTTGCTTCAGATAGTATTTTGTCTCTAGTAATTTATGGAATTACTGGAAAAAGAACTAATGGTACAAAATAGCAAAGAATGTTGTGACTTATCCTGCCTCTCTCCAGCATCATGGGGCAAGTTTCATCACATTGGAATGGGGTGTTTCCATTGCTTTCACCGCCATTACTTTTTGAAAAACTGTAAGAACGCAGTTTTACTATTGTAAAGATATCGTGTTTTTCCCAATTTTCTAATAGCTGTGTATATAACCCCAGACATCTTACCTGGACATGTTGGTATCTTTGCTCTTTGACCTGTTTCTCTCAAACGGAACGGTGTAGAATTGTTTCATTCTTTTTGGTGTTTGTCTTCAAGAAAAGGCTTTCTGGGCTTTTTTCTATATAAATACCGTATATGGTCACTCACTAGTCTAAAACAAGACACCTTCTTAGGCATTCAGCTAAAATTGCAATTGCAAATCACCACTGTTTTATAAGCACCAGACTGAAATGTAATCTGTTTTGGATGTGTGGTTAACAGTTGTGACAGCAGTGTGTTAGCATCTGAACCACGTAAGTCCACAGGGTTGTGCATGTTGTGGTTAAATTCATGTGATAAGTGTGTAGAGTTTTGAAAACTGTGTTCAAGCAATGAAAATCCAACTATAGTTTGGTCCACATGAACTGTTGCTGTGCAGACTGTAGTCAGTTTTGCACATGTGACTTCAGTTGTGCCCACTGTGGTTTAGCAATCGAAAAAAAACTGTAAGCTTAGTTTCCTACTATTTCTGTTTTATATTGTGATACAACATAGGCATCCTAGCTTTGATAAAAGGAGGATTCAGTGCAGGACCTTTGTATCAGACAGCATTAATTGTACCCACACAGATTGACACACATAAATACACAGATGGAAACACATAAGCACACATTCAATTTGTAGTTTCAGCTTGAGGTGATGATATTCTGTCTCAGTCAGACTTGTCCTAAATTTGTAGTGTTGACTGATTATATCTGTGCTCCACTGCCCCACCGTGCAGGGCATCCAGATGGTGTGCGCCTCCATAGACGAGTGTTGGGACCACGACCCGGAGGCCCGTCTGACAGCCCAGTGTGTTGCCGAGCGCTTCGACGACATTGAGTACCTGGACAAGCTGTCTGATCGCTCTGATTCGGAGGAGAAGATCCCTGATGAAATCTTAATGGTGGATGAGAAGTAGCACTCAACAGAAACAGTGCCCCTACCAGGGCGGCAGAGAAAGTACAACCAAGCAGCTGGGAGAGAAAGAAATTCCAGTGGATGCAGTGTTTGCTATGGGTTTGTCGGAAATGTGTGACAGAGTAGCAAACTGGAAAATCACGTAGATGAACTGATACCACAGATGGACTTCCATGTACAGATCAGGACCAAAGCATGCATATAAACACCAGGGACCGACTTGATTTGTTTTCTTTCAAAGACTGAATCAAGTCACATACAAACAGGGAATTTATATTATAAAGCTTTTTTAACCAAATACTATTTGCACTTTATCAATATCTATGCACACCAAATGTTATATATTCAGTCTGCCTTTTTTGTTCTGACAATACATGTCAGGTATAGGAAATAAAGGGACAGCACATGTTTAGAAAAGAGGATAAAAGGGAGTAATGTAATATATTAAGACACTAATTAATAACACTACTATCCCCCTTATAGTTTATTTGACTGCATACCTAATTTTTTTCTAGGTGGCCTATTATTCTGCAGGACTGGAGTCAGGGTGCAAGTATAATTTCTTGTGCATGAAATGGAAGAAAAAAAAAACACAAAAAAAGAAATAGAAAACCAATCCAATGCAATAATCCACAGGGGAAAGTTGATATCGTGTCTGTGTGTGTGTGTCTGTGTGTGTGTCTCTGTGTGGAACAGGAAGTTCCAGCTCGCTGCCTGTGTATATGCTTATAACAGCTGAACTATAGATTTTGTTACATAAAGGGAATTCTGATCCAGCAGTCAGAAAAGATCTATATCAAAGTAATGTTTGTATAAAAGCCATAATTAAAATTGTTACAGTCCTCAATGTGTCAATCTTTGTGTTTTTATAGCTGTCATATTGCTTTATACTTTGAACTTTGGTGCCAATTACGATCATTCTTCTAAGGATGTTATATGAGATGATTGGCACCATTCTAAACTTAACCGTTATGTAATATTTGATATCTCTAACATTGAATCAAATGACTCCTTGTTAATGTTGCTAATAGTGCCGGAACTGTGATACGTTACAAAAGTGTACCTTATGCAGAAAAAATAAATGCTTTTAGTATGGAGCGATATAAGCTAATTTATTACTTGATACCTCAGCCTCTGCAGGAAGACAAGCTCACTAAAATCATGGCCTTGATGATATCCCATCAGTTCCTCTCAGGCTAGGAACAGGAAGTTGATGTCTCAGTCCTGGCACACTTAAATCATATCAGTGCAAGTCATATATTCATGCCTCATTTTGGCATTGAAATCTGCATATTCCATCATACACACTATATAAACAAGACATTTGCAAGCTCATGGTGGCAATTCTCTTTTGGTTGACAGACCATTGTGTGTTTTTGTGCTAGATGGGGTTCACACAGTGTTTGGCACTGAGTGTGTCTACATTGTATTTTGCCAATAGACCTTTCATCCTGAGCCCACAGCTGACTCAGACTGGAATATGTGTCTACCTGTCTATGCCACTGTTTGCCTGTGTCTCAGCTTGTCCGTCTGAATTTTGCAGGCAGCTGCTTTTAAGTCATCCACTGGCTCCCAGTATCTATCTTGCAATGGTGGTAAAACAGCTCCTGTATGTAATATGTATGTGGTCTTGTCAGCATGTCTGTGTTACATGTGATTTAATTCTCTTTTGTCAAGCTAGATGCTATGTGATCATGTTTCCCTACAAGACTCATTCTTATATGTCAAATACTGCCTTTCTTTTGTTCAAAACAGATTAGCCTAAGTTGCAGTTGTGAAGCAGCACCACTGAAAATGCATGAACTATTGAACAAATGCACTTAGGAACAGTATGAAAAGTGATTTATCCGCTACAGTGGGCTGCTTGTTGTCTCATACGGTGGTTTCCATCGCCCTTCCTACAGTTTACCTGCTCAATTTACATAAACTATGCTACAGACACACTCGGTGTGGGCTGCACTATGGATAAATTGGACACCGCTGCTGGATATTCATGCTGATGATGAATGATTTACGATTTCACAGCAACAAAAGTAACATTTCTCACAATCAAATGATGCCAATTTTCCTGCAGCATAGGAGTCAGGTTCTCAGAGGGGAGATACATGTTGAAGAAATTAATGCGTTTAAATGCCTCCTGAACATATTGGTGTCAGTAAGAGAATAACTCTTTATTTTTAGAGCCACAGAGCGCAGATCTTCTAGAAAACGTCTCCACAGTCAGGACCAGTGTGGAACAAGTGTTAAAAAATTTAACAGGAATCAAATTGCACATGAAGTCAACACTAATTGTATCGTATTGTACATTGCAAATGAATTCACTCAATTTTAGATTCAGCAAATGAGGTCATAATAAGGTGAAGTTGAAGGTCTTTCAGTTTTTTTTTGTTTTTTTGTTTAAACTTTCGCAGTTAATTGGTACAAATACTCCTGTCTGGGATACCATCCCAGTTTGTGTTTTGATTTAGGCAACATGGGAGCTTGTGCACACGTATTTACTTTATGGCTGGCAACACACATACAGTGCAGTATAATATG
The DNA here is from genome assembly GCF_008692095.1 of Etheostoma spectabile. Lineage (NCBI taxonomy): Eukaryota > Metazoa > Chordata > Actinopteri > Perciformes > Percidae > Etheostoma > Etheostoma spectabile. The sequence continues at coordinate 15,493,670 of NC_045746.1, forward strand.
GCCTTGAATATGCCTAAAACCTGCATTTTGTCTTTTGACCAGTAGAGGGCGTAGTGGTTCTATAGGATACTACATACAAAGCCATCATTTGTGTCTTCTGGAGCCAACTGGGTGCAGGGATCCAGTGAGCTAACATTTGTGCTTTGACAGAAGAAAAAAATAGAAGCACTGCACTGGAAAATGAAGGATCCATTACTTAGAGCCATACTCAGTGGTGCTAACCAGTCTCCAAATACTGAAGTCATTTTGTATATTCGTGATTCCTAATTGCATTTAAACCGCTGGTGTTAGTGAGCATAACTTCACAAATATTTCTCCATTTGATTCTCTCACTCTCTTGCGTCTCTCTCTTAATATCTCACAGCATTTTCCATCTCTGGCCTGTCACAACGCATCAGAGTATAAGACCAAGACACCAGTGCACAGCCCTCCATAAGTAGCTACTGGTTAAACTCCATACACGCAGATTCACATGTATCTCAGTGGTACTTCCTAATCAGATTAACCCTTTGAGTGGGAGGTGACAGCAGCTCGTCATTGCTGACATGTAGGATATACAAAGAGGCTCACTCAACCCTTAGGTGGTCTTAATAATCCAGAAGGAGATACTCTTCTGCCAAAGTCACTTATCATTCCCACATGCTGGTTGCCATGGAGACACCTCATACATCAATCAAAGTTGCTGAGGAGTGCGTTGGTTGGTGAGAGCTATAAACAAAATTTTGAGCTTCTGTAAGGAGATGACAAGGGAGACAAATTGCACCGATTTCACCTAATCTCTCAGCTCTGCAGGTCCAGTTAACGCCAGAAGCCATTTCCCCCGTCATCCCAGTCGTTTACTGATCTTTTTTTTTGTATTACAAATACTCATATGATTTAGATGTTTGCTTGACATATTTCAAAGCAGCAATTTGGGGTGTGCAGCTTTGCTATTGGCAGTGATAGTTGCAGCAGCAGGAGTCACAAACGTAAAGGCCCTGAGCCACAATTGCATGCAGCAATTGTCCAGAGGATGATGTGCCTGTTAAGATAAGAGCAGCAGGCAACCCGGGCCCAGAGTGGGAGAGATGAGACTGGTGTATAAGGAGCTATTGCCCCTGCTGTCCTCTTAGACATTTTTATCTGATGGCAGTACATTCAATGGTTCCACTATTTATTTAATTTCTGTTTGCCTGTAAACTATTGTGTCTTCGCTCGCAGCTAGTGAGCCACTTAGAGTGCTTAATACTTAAAATGGCAGTATTTTTGATCTGAAGGTGTTTGTCTTGGGAAAATACATTTAGGGAGTTGTTTGCTGACATGAAACGAGACCACTGCTTGGCAGTTTTATTGCAATATCCCCTCTAAAAACAAGCGGGAATGATTTGATCATTTGAGACGACGAGAGCAATGCCATGTGACTTAATTTCCTACATCAATCATGCCTAGTTGCATTCAGGGTGTGATGATGATTTGGGACCAATTTGGCGCAGTATATCCTTTAATCCGTGTTCCAAATAGATTTGTCTGTTTAGAAATAATTTACTGATTGCTGTCCAGTCAATGTTCATTAGAGACTGCAGTGAGGCTGATGTGATGATGTTAATCTCCAGCCATCTCTGTTGTAACAATGTTGCCAAACCTCTTTGGACTTCATAGGGAGCTCATTATTAAGTGATGTACAGAATGTTTTCCTCAAAGGTCAACCAAAGTCAATGGAAGACACGAAACGAATGCCTTTCCTTAACTTTCATCAATGTCATATGTTGGCATGGCATGTTACACCTAACAGGTTAGAATTAATGATATTATTAAAACCCGTGCTTTTCCCCTCTTGTTTTTTTAAAGGAATATATTAACATTTTGGGAAACACTGGTAAGTTAATTTTCTTTCTCGCCAAGAGTTACATGAGAAGATTGACACCATTCTCATGGTTGTCCATTAAATATAAAGCTTATACAAGGAGGAAGTTAGCTTAGCTTAGCATAAATGAGTGGAAACGGGGAAACATGCTTGATGTTGAAAAGTGTTTACTGTGTCCTTCATAACAGTATCTATTAAAACAGTATCTATTATAACACTGTCTTTTATAACAGTATATATTCTAACAGTATTTATTCTAACACTGTATATTATAACAGTATCTATTTTTCTTGAACATGCAATAACTTTTTTCATATGCTTCCGTTTAACATGTGCAACAATAAGATTAAAGGTGTTTTTAGTGTAATATTTAAATGTTAAAATAACACTGCATTTGTATTTAGTTATTTTGTTTTTTAAACTTTTTCTATTAATCAAAGCAGTAATTATGGAATGAACGAGTTGAAGGAAAAAATGTCATGTATATACAGTTACATGAATGAAAACGTTATCTATCTATCTATCTATCTATCTATCTAGCAGTCTGGTTCTCTCCCCCTGTTCCTTTTGACCATCCTGCACCCCCCTTCACCTTACCCCATATTCATTGGAGAGTCCTGCTAAGTTTAACTTTATTTTGGAGGCGTGAATTGTGTTCTGTTAGGTGACCGATGGAGGGCAACCAGGAGGAGAATTGATTGGACACGGGGCTGAGCACAGAGATGCATAGTCCTGACCAAGGGGCCACTTGGTATTGAACCACCTTTGCAGAGTGATCCTTGGTTAGAAAATAGACTAGAGTTGGCCTTTAATGAAACGTTTTGAACATTATATATAAAAGGGCAATAAAACAAAAAAAAACGAATAAGCGTTAATATGGTCTTCATATATCCCCAAAGCTTCACTAAAACCTAAAGTTAAAAATAAATTTAAGATGACAGTGAGGATAATGCAGTTAGAAGCTGCTTGGAATTCAGTCATAATGTCCATAGTTGTGAGAAACACGTATGACAGGCGCCTTTATACATGTATGATCTCTGTGTAAACTTTAAAAGAATTGAAGAGACAAACTTTGTGACCACAGAAGAATAATGTCAGCAAGGCGCCTCATGTTGGCTCCTCTTGTTTTGAAAGCTGCTGCCCTAATTTTTGCAACAGAGGTTTCAGGGCTGTCATTGAAGCCGTATCACATAAATTGGTTGTCTTCTGAATTGAGACAGCCCACGTGGGCTACTCAGGAAAAAGTGAAAGAAGGGTCGTTCGTCAAGCCATGGCAGTAGGGAAACTGGAAAGCATGCTTCAATTTTCAACACGTGAGTCATATTTTTTTATCTCTCCCGTGGGGATGATGCTAGACCAAGTTCAACTGTTTTCTACACACTGCATTTCTCATATCTCAATGGCAAGCCTACTCAAAAGACATCATGCAGAGGCTGTTCGACCCATACCAAAGCCATGGAAATCTTGATAAAGCAGCTTTTATTCTGAAGAGGGAGAAATGCATGCCAACTTTTCCAAATCTGACATTCTGCCTGCAGACAGTTGATATCTCTGTTGAGCTCAAGGTAGTACCACATTCCTCCATATTTCCCCCAAATCTCTCTTGCTTTACCTCTATAAATTGAAACTGTCTTAGAAAACTTTTTATGCAGCATGCCAATAGAATTTGAAGCATCACTGTGGGCACTCTGTGTCGGCAGGTCAGAATCACTCTTGATGAATGTTTTGAACTGTGAATGTTTACAGGCAATTTTCTATGCCGATGTGTTTTTGAAAGTGTTTCCCAGACAACAGTTTATAACTTATTTATATCATGGCCTCCTTTGCGCTCCGATGCAAGACGATTCTCTTTTCAGTTCCATAATTGCATAATTATTGTATAATTTCATGGCGTAATGATTGTGATTAAAAGCCTGATTGAAAATCAGAAATTTAGACTCATTATGTTTTATGATTTCGGGTAAGATAAAGATGCAAAGATCAGACTTTTCTGAAAAGCAGTTTTGTCAATTCTTTCTTATTTATATAGTCCAAAAACAAGCTTTGACAAGACAAGATTTTTTGCATTGATTACTTTGTTTCCCTTGTTGGAGTTGTGGAAGATGAAAGTATTTTTGTATTTAAATGCAAAATGAAAAGAAATTTTCAATCAAAACTGTCTTAGGGTGAAATAGCTTTTCATATGCTTTGGGAAATGACAGATGACTGCAATAGCATCCTGAGGCAGATGCAGCCTCATAAATTGAGCAAAAGCTCTCTGATCTCCGGGATGATAGATCACGCCATATTCTGTTTCAAAATATAGGAATTTGTCATAGTATTTCATTTTATATTACAACAAGTAATTTTCTTTAAAGAAGGATTCTGAGCCAGGCTGTGCACGGTGCATATGATCATCTGAATAGTGACATAGTGCAGCGCTATAGATAATCAGTGGCTAACCCATGACATTATTATATTATTAAGATTAACAGTCCTATCATACAAGGTGAAACCCATGGCCGATCCCACGCCAGCACATCTTCCATCAAAGTCAAGATTAAGATTTTGTGCAGTTGGGGAGTATCATCCACATGTGTTGCCTGGGTCTATGTGGGTCATGTTCACATTAACTGCCTCTGTTGGAGAAATGAGGCATGCTCAGTGTGAAATAGTGTGTCAGTGATGAGGCCACACAGGTAACCCTGTGCAAAGACCCCGCATAATCAAGTAGAAGCTAACTCGGATCATCGCTCATGTGTTTGTGTTGTGTTTTTCATTCTCTGAATCATCAATGAGACTTGCGCTCAAGTTGTCAGTAAACTCTGTTGTCATTTGTTGTTGTTGTAGAAGCCTTTTAAAACCTGAAAACATTGTATACAAAAATTAATCAAGGAATTCTTTTAATGAGACATGATACTTGACCTTGACAATTATTATGATGCTGTACATCTTTTTAGAGAGTCTAACTCTCTGTTGGCCACAGGTAAATAAATAGTTCATAAAAGTTGGATGCAGCACCTCATTGGGGTTTTTAGTGCTTTTCTTCAAGTGCTTTTATTCTGTTAATGATTGCAGTGCATATTGGTGTGCGCAGTGATGTTCCCCAGGCACCGGATAATCATTCTGTTACATTGGATCCCACAGACAGACTCTAGGTAATTAGAAAGGAGTAATGCTAAGTAAAGTAAATGACAACTTACCAAAAAAAAAAAAGAATCACGGCCTGTGTGTAGGATAAGACAAGATGCTGGTAAACACTCTATAGGTGTGTGAATGTGTTTGACTCTGCATGTTATCCCTGAGGGATTGGCAATCAATGTGGTGTTTTTCTGCCTTCCACCGATTGCATGCTGGGAAAGGCCCCACCTCCCACTAATGGCTCTCAACGGGAAAAAGTGGGTTCAGATGAAACATGGATCTAAAATTCTCATTTGTTTGGTTTTCTGCTTCTTTTGCACAGCTTCCACTGCTGTGCATTGCAAGGATGTCAGGAATCTGGGAACATGATGTGCCCGCTTCTCAGGCACCCTTCACACTGCAGTCGGTGCCTTAAAAAACAATTTACAGCATTGGACTTCTTCTCATTGTGCACTTAGCCTACCATCTGCATTTTATGGGACTTCATTTAAAAAATATATAGAAACTTTGCTTTTATCAGAGCCAGCATATTCACAGAGGATTATTTGCATTGTCCCACATGCTTACATAACACTGTGTACAATTAACTACTTGAGATTATTATGCATTTTGAGACAAATTACTAAAGCCAGTCAATACTGCACCCAGATGATAGCTGTTTATAGCATTCCAGTTGCATTATTTTTGATGACATCAGTTTAGGAAAAAAGTGTAAATCAATCTGCAAAATAATTATAATGTTATTGACCACTCGTGACACATCTATTTCTCTCTCTTGCACTTTCTTACTATCTTACACATGCAGTCACAGCAGAGAGGGAGATGACAGAGGTGCAAAGAGTGTTTCATGCCAGGCATCTTAAGGATTTGCACGATTGGCCTTTGGCAGAGTAAAGACGCGTAGACACCTAAGAATGTCAAGCATAAACTTGGCAAGTCTGTAATGTTCTAGAGAGGAAAAAAACAGAAAAGAAAGACAAAGCAAACAGAAACATTCAAGTCAGCCTCTAGAGATGGAGGAAAGCGAAGCTGCCTTGGCTGGCAACAGCACTCATTTTGGCAGGCTTTCATCTGGGCTTGGCCTTTTGGCAATAGATGAGATTGAAGCAATCTTCACAGCCTGCATTTCTATTTGTCTTAAAGGTCATCCATTCCGAATTGTGGTAGAGGTAGAGGGGAAAGGGTGAAGGGGTAGAGTGCTCATTGTGGCACGAGCAGGCCTTGATGAACGATCGAGGAACTGTGTGCGTGCTACATAAATGTGTATTCATCATAATGCATGTGCTCGTGTGTGTGGGATAACATGTGTTTACATGCATTGTATCTGTTGCTTGTGTGTATGTTATGTGTGGTGGCTTTGCATGAATTCTTTTGGGCACTGCCTTTTGGCTGCAGCGTATTCCTGTAATACTGTCTGTGATGGCTTTGGTCTCTGTGATCTCTTCAGGAACTCCAAACTCGTATCCACTTCTGCCACTCCATCTACTCTCTATGATGACCCCCATCAATTTCCATAATCATCCTTTTGCTCTTCTTTATTATCGTCTTTACATCTTCCCCGTCTCTCAAACCCTGTATTCTCATCTCCCTCTTATCTCCTTCTCGTCTCTTCAAAGATAGCCTCAATGCACAACTGTGCTAAGCCGGCTTAAACTTCAGTCTGATTCTTCTACATGAATATTTCATTTACATTTTTAAAATCATAATCTCATGGCTGACAGGGTAGCTGTAAACACTGTTGATACAAAGTAAGGATGGGAATTTCGAGTGAATGAGCGAAGTTTTTAAACCAGAAAATGGGCTATTCTCAAATCAAAGGTAGGGGAGAACAGGGATGGTTGTAACACTTCTTGACTCCTATAACTTGAATATTTGTGGTAGGGCACTCAAATTTTGACACAGAGTACCCTCATGTGTCTACTATAAATAACAATGTTTTTAACTTCTCCAACTACATCACAGAATTTCTTATTTGATGTCAAATGCAAGGAGTGCCATTGTTACCAGGGTATGTTGCAACACAACCTGGGGTAAATTGTAACAGTAAGACTGAAGAACTAAAAACTGAGACCACACCACAAAATATGCATCTATATAAGTTTATTGTGCATGTGCCAACACTGAAGCTTCTTCCTGTGCTTCACTAACAACAAAAATAACTCATCACTGATGGCAAAATAAAGAATGAAGTGGTTATACATAAATGTATCACATGACGATTATGTTATCCCTTATTGGTGAAAGTGATGCTGTTACAACTATCCCTTTGTTACAACCATGATCTCCCCTACTAAAAGGGGACATAATTGATAACTTGTTTAAAAACAACAAGTCAAAACAAAAGCATGCATTCCCTTTAAAAACCAAGGTACTCTGATAAATAGTTATTGTCTATATGCAGTGTGCAGCATCTTTTTGAACATTCACATAAATTGCCTAAAGCAATGGGTATTGAAATCAGGTGCAATACACACAATAAATTCATAATTTCAATTTATGATTTTGGAGGTCAGTGATTAAATTACTTTGCTGCTTGTTTAGAAACAGGCTCTACAATGCTCCCAGGGTAACCAAGATGAAGCCCTGTGCAGTTGGATAGGTTCACATTAAGCAGTAGGGCTGGGACGATATGCCTTTTGTCCTGATTCAATTAATTCACAATGAATGGGTGTCAATTCGATTTGTATTGCGATTTTCTTCTTTCTTTAATTGTTTTCTAAAAAGAATGCACATCACATGTCAGTCAGTCAGTCTGATATTTAGTTCATTTGTAAAGAAGTACACAACATAACATTTTGTTAGAAACGGATGTGATGTAGTTACCGTCGGCGGTACCATATAAATACAAAATATTGAGTTGAATCAAAAATCAAAAAATGGTTTTAAAAATTGGCGCAAAAAAACCCCCAAAAGACAAACCTGAATCAAATTTTCCCCCCACCCCTAGAAAACAGCAACAAATGTTAGAGGAGATGAGAAAAAAATGTTACACTCCCTCTGACTTCAGTTGTTGAAGTCAGTTGAAGTTGTTGCTTACACAGAAGAGGGCTGTTGGACTATTGGTTTTCTCCCTCTCAGATAAATCAATAACCTTTCCTGCGTCTGTCTCATTGTTGTATAACAGTGCAAGCACAAAATGAACACTGTGTGTACTATCAGTCAAAAACTTGAGCATTTTTGGAAATTTAAAATAATAAAAAAAGTTGTCTTATTCTAATAAAGGCTTTCAAGGCTTCAGGGCAAGTTGTGTGAGTACATCCTGAGTTTAAGAGAATGATGAATGTTGTGTTCTTGTCTTTGCTGGGGGGCATACTAATGATGAGACACATCAATCTTTATTACCACTCCACCACCCAGTCCAGAACATCCAAGGGCAACAGAAATATTGCACTCACAGAGAACATTTATCTTCACACACCTGACTTTGGCTTTAAGCTGCAGGAAAACTAGATATTGCACTATGTGCACATTATCTTTTATTTGTTATTCTTTACGAAAAGTGACTAATTCAACGTTATTAAGCCAACTTTAAGCCGACTAATAAAGGTTGTATTTATAGCGGACATCAGAATGACTAAATATTCATACAACAGAGGATAATCCTTATTTCAATCAGTGACAACCATGATTTATTGTGTTTCTATTGGTGGATTTATTTGTCTGTCTAGCCAATGTAGCTCTCTGATTGGTGTAATGATACAAAAACCCGCCCTCCTCGTACCTGTCAATCTGTGAGAGGCTGCGAGAGCTTTCTAACGCTCCGCCTATCACATCCCTCCCGCCTCTTTTCACCGGCGTTCAATCGGGAAGCGACTGTAGCAGGCTCGGTATGTGGCGCATGAGTATGCGTTTCGGGATGTAACTGCTGTCTTTCGGAGTACCGATTCTGAATTAAAATATAAACATATACTCGGGGGACTCGGAAAATAGAAAACCCAAGGAGAGCAGGCACAAACGAAAGGAGTTTACGACAGCGCGGAGTGGAGGGAGACACGGGAGCGTGGCAGGAGGGACGCTCTAGCAAATCTAACCGACACTGCACGCAGAAATGGCGGAGCACCACGCAGTCAGCGACGGCAAGCACAAAGCGTCCACCAATGCCGGGGGCTCGGTGCACGGGAACAGCCGACCCGGCGCCGCGGGTGGAGGAGGGGGCAAAGGAGGCCTGTCGGGTGGACTGACACAGCCGGCAGGGTGGCAGTCTTTACTCTCGTTTAGCATTCTTTTCCTGGCCTGCCTGGCCGGATTCAGCTCCAGACTTTTCGCAGTGATCCGGTTCGAGAGCATCATCCACGAGTTTGATCCATGGTAAGCTAACGTTAGCTAACGTTAACGTTTGTCAGATCTGGTTCATTTCCTGGTAACAGTTGCTTGCAGTGACAATGAAAGACACAGCTTGATGTCGAAATCGCTCCAAGGGTCATTTTTAAATGTTAAACATGACGTATGTTAATGTCACTGTATAATTATACTCTTTTAAAAGTCAGCACAATGACAGCGACAGTTTTTTTTTTTTTTAAACTACTTAACATAGATGTTCTGTTAACATTAGCTTTCTACGTTCACGATTGATTTTCTTAAAATGACGAAAGGAATTTTTTTTTGTTGGGACAAACTCTTAATTGTTATAGTGTCTTTTACATATGTCATTGCAAATTCATTCAATTCATATTCTCTATTTATGTTCTTGACTGTTGCAGTACTTTGCTCTATTGTTTATGGTTTATTCCCTTTTTCAAGTGTTTTTATTGTATGCACCAAACACGCCAAGGCAAATTGCACGCAACTCACTTTGGCATTAAATCCCATTCTGATTCTTGAATATGAGGTCAGTGGCCTGATGTGTAGTCTGTTTGAAGGACCTTGACATTTAAATGTGACACGCAGCTAGCTGGTCTGGTTTGACCACTCGTGTTGTTTAGCATTCATTAACACTGAATACCAGCTGCAGCGGGCCGTGTGAAGAGGCTTCATCTGCATATGTATAACGTAGTTGTTGTTGTAGGGAAACGTGTGAAGAAATGCGTGTTTCTCTGTGCGCTGCGCGTGTTTTAATTATAGACCGTTAATTAAACTGTTAATTCATTGAAAACTCAATTCGGTGTGAGCGGGTGAAGTTTTACGGTTTGTTATGCCTATATGGGGATTGTCTCTTCAGCGGTAGTCGATGTGATTGATTGAAGCTATTTTACGCATAGATTATCTGTTAGTTTAACACTACTTGCTGAGTGAGAAGAACATATCTGCATAATGGACTATTAAGTTTCAGCGCAAATTGCAGCCGGTACTCGTCATAGCGGAACGCTTGTAACCCGGAAACTAACTAAACAAAATGCAGGATTATTCCGCTTTGTAACAGTGTCACATGGGTTTACGAGTGTCCGCCTGGTTGCAACGCATTCCCTCTCTGCCGTCGTGTACTCTGGTATTCTACCAGGCTGCACGACTGATGCATTCATTTATTAATTTCAAGGACAGGTGTTCCATCTTGTTCAGGATGACAATTATGCTGATATCTTGATTGCATTCTATGGCCAAGGGCCAAGGCTTGGGTCTACAAGAGGGTCCACATGGTTCAGAGGAGCTTGATCCTGCTTTGCCCATAGAACTGTTAAGGAGTATTCCTAAACGTCATACACTCACTTGATGTCTTTTTGTTTCTTTACAGCCTTCTTGTATCCGGTTAGCCAACTGGGTTGTCACACAGTTGGCATATTGCCTTCGGTATTTTTGCTGCACTTAAGTGACATTGGGGGCCGTTTTAAACATCCGTTTCCACAGTCCAAACTGCACAATTGTTCGGCAACATGTCACAGAAAATAAAGCAGGGGCGCTCTTTGATATTTAAGAGTTAAAAAGCCCTTGCAGCTATGAGTAGTCTGTTCTCAAATTTCTTAGGGACCGCGAATATTAAAGCAATGCTTGGATTGAACCGTCTGTTGCATGGTGACTTCAGATAGAAAGTGATGCTTTTAAAGATATATATTTTTTAGAATGATTGGCTTGATTATTAGAAACAGTGTTAGACTGCAAATCATTTCATATGGAAAATACAGTACAAAAAATAAATATATCTGTATAGTCATAAATCTTGCAACATTCATTCCCCCCTCTAGTCATCTTTTGACCCCACATGTAATCTTGGTCAGCTTGCTGAGAGCCTTTGCCCTACATTTTTGCAATCATTTTGGGGAATTCCTCAGTGTGTACGGCAGCCGTAACACTAGAGTTTTTGATAAACCTAACCCCCGTGAGTACTGTTACCAAGAATACTAAATGGTACATTACTCAAAGATTTAATCACCTATATTATGTTTTCTGGTATTATCTGTTTCTCAAAAAAGCAAATTTCCATGGTTATGCTGCATTACCTATTAACTGCATTTTACAACTGCAGGAATATGATGCTAACTGGAATTGGCCATCACTCCTAGACACACATGATTAGTGCTGTTGTCTGGATGCTGTATTGATTTTCTCCAGCGCAGTGCTTGAAATTATCTGCAGCTAACCATCATGTAATATAAGCTGGCAATTTGAGGAATGAAGATTGGATTTCCAAGCACCAACATGTCAAGCTTGTTCTGCAGTATGCAAACAGAATTGTGTAGGATAGTCCCTGATATGACTTGCCTATTATCTGGCTGTGCTCATTTGGTTTCCTAATAATATTTGTTTATTGTAAGACCAGACCGGCTTCAAGCCTAGTTGACATTCAAATGATTTTTTTTGTTTGTTTTGTTAGTCTTCTCCATTAATGAAAAGTAATTAGTTTATAAAGTTGTGTCCTGACTTAAAAATGCATTTCTTTAACCAACTCCATATAAATGCTTAATCTTCTTAAGGCAGTGAGTCAGGGGATGGTTTCTGCTCAGTATATTGTTATGACTGCCTACTGGACTTAACCTTGCTGATGTTACATCTTGACCCTGCTGGTACAAATATATCCCCTTTTCTAAATGCCAGTAATTCCCAAACTGCTGTCGGTGCTCCTCAGAAGATAAAGATGTGTTCCTGCCCCCTAAACTGACTTTTGTACAAATTCTCGGTCCAGTTTATTGAGTTTGTGGAAAGAAAATGTAACTAGATTCGAAAGCTGCATCGTGAGGAAAATGAGTATGTACCGGAGGGTAGCGTTCCTTGGAAGCAGTCAATTTTTTGCCACCTTGGTAATGTCTGGGAATATAGTCCGCTCTGACAGTAGAGTGAAGGGGGAAAAGAAGTGTCTGTCAAGCAAATATTGAGCTGGATGCTTGGGTATGGCAGCACAGACATATACTTTCACACTCCCACACTTTCATTGTTACTTTCTCTTCGACCGGTTGGTATCAGAACTGCTGCAGCTTCACATGACTGAAGGTTTGTTCAAGGTCTTGATGGGTGATCAGTGTCATGTAGGATGTGAGTTTTAGTAGCTAATTCCATTAAAGCAGTGAGTGTTTGAAGATGTGTGGTGCTAAAATGATCAATGGAGTAGTCTAGTAATGACAAACCACAACAACCAAAAATTTGGAGGTCACAGTTAGAACAAAGATTTGCTTAGTTTTTGCTGTTTCACGTGATTGTGAATTGTTACTTTGTTCTTTGTAATGTTGCGTTTCCTAGCTTTTGTGCTGTATTTTCAAACTTAGCACAGTTACGGTTGACTTGGCTGGTGCTGGCATTTACATTATTCATAACCTTATTGATTAGCTTGCTGTGGTAACCTATGTCACTGCTTGTTGCTAAGGCTGAGTGGGTGTTTCCAGTTGAAAAAGGGAAAAGAATGATTTAACTAAAGGTACACTGATGCAACTGATTTTTCTCAATATTCAAATACCTCAGCTCAGGATCTGCCGATGCCAAGCACTGATCAGAACCAGTGCTTTTCCCCAAATTGAAAAACCTTTTTTTTTTTTAAATATATATTGTTGTTTTATGTGAAGTAATATGATGCCAGGGATTGTCATTGGTAAACTGCCTGATTTGCTCTAAAACTATCTTGGCTTTCCTTTATTTCTGGTCTTTCATTCACCTGCCTCTCCTCTTGTACAACATTTGGGTGCAACATATTTGAGTTTTTCCTAAGAAACACAAATCTGAAAATTGTAACGACCACTTTCATTGGCATTGGTATTTTGCTGATCATCTGGGTGGGAAACCTGCAAAACTGGCAGCTCTAACACCACCACAGATGGAATGTGAAACATAATCTCAGACCTTTTGGAGGCAGTAACATTACTTTATGTAGGACATGAAGAAAACATCCAGTGATATTCACCAGCTTTTGATTGTTAATCCCAAAACAAGAGAAGTGTGATTTAACACTTGAAATATCATCTGTTTTACAGATGTCTTGTACAATCTTCCACTATCTTAAACACACATCTATATCGATATAGATATAGATATAGATATATATATATATAGATAGATAGATAGATAGATAGATAGATAGATATCAGTTAACACCTCCAAAATGATGTTTTAAAGTTTCTGACCCCTTTTTTATAATAGTGTTTGCTGCTGAAAGTTAAGTGCTGGGAAAATGAAATCTCCTCACAAGGGATGTTATCACCTCAGCTGTTTTTGGAAAGCCAACAAAATGATGGGGAGTAGCAGCTATTGTGTCCTCTCTCCCCCGCTCTCTCTTTCTTTTTCACACACACACAAACCTGACGTCTACCTCAAAGTAGATTAGGCCATTATACCAGAAGCGGCTGCTGGCAAAGCAACACGTTAGCTGGTGCAGTAGTGTGGGAAAATGGAGAATAAGTCATGATTGATCTTCCTACCAGACACTTGGCTGGAGCAGTGATCGCTGCCTAAACCCCCGACTGACTGTCCAACAGCTTATGAAATATTCAGCGTTCAGATGGTGTTCTGTTACCTGAAGCAGAAAAAGTTAGTGAGTGTTCATCCTCTATTGCTATTATAGGCTGATTTCCTAGACCTACATTATTCTTTGTTGGATTGGAGATTGGAGTTACCACGGCAACTTATTAGCCATTTTACAGCCGTGCCAAAGGTAATGACTCTTTTGGCTCTGGCTCTTTTTTCTCTACTACAGCCTTGCAGGCCAGGCCTCCTTTCTGCAAGGCTGTAGTAGTCATATCAGTGTTTTTTTTTAATTCTCCCTAGCAGAATTTTTTTTATTTGCTGCTTACTCCTCAATCAGTGTATGTGATGTCAAGCCCCTGATGATTAATTTGTATTTCCCAGACTGGGCCTCCCAGCAGACTCGTGTCCAGCAAAGCAGAGTCTGTGACTCCAAGGTGTGTTGCATGGTGTGAGTGAGACGGAGTGATAGATCTTTTCCTGGGCACCTGGGGTGTGTGTAGATGAGCCGAGATGGGAAGGAGAATCAGGCAAAGGGACGCCAATGGCTAGCACAATGGAAGGCATAAAGACAACCCAATTTCATATGAGATTTAGTAGTTTGTTTTTATTTGTTCTACAAAGGACTAGGGTACCATCGAATGTGAATATTGGCCAATTTCTAACCGGGCTGATTCACCTGACTGCTTAGTTGAATCTCTTCCTGTCTTCATACCCTCTTCTCTGAGGGTATCATTGAAAAATGTGCAAACATTTGTGCCATCAGATTTTGTGCCAGCTATTCCAGGATGCTGTTCGAGACAACAACTAATGGGAATATACAATATAAAGGAGAAATGCATTGGTTGATTTATTCGCACTGAATAAAAGAAGCTAATTACCTAGTTTTTATCCCCCAATTTGCCTGTCAGCCAGTCTGGTGGGGCCATTTTGAAAATGTTAGCAAGATTGGCACCTAACAGGAGGTGCTTGTCAGCAGCCCGGAGGCCACACGTGTCACAGATGCCTTGATGAAGGAGAATGACACTGAGAGGTAGCCCAATTTGCTAGAGTGAAGGATTGCCCCTGCTGCGCATTTAGAACAATATTTGTTTGTGTGCTCACCCACACATTATAAGCTTCATGGGGTGTTTTGAGCCAGTTTAAGTGTTTAATTTTACATTTAATTAGACGGCGGGAGAGGTTCAGCATAATCTGTTGTTTGCATTAGTTACAGTAAAATGTAGCCATGCTATTGAAATTACCTTGAGCCGGTCTTTTGCCCCACCTTTCTCAGCTGCAGGCTTTTCGTTAGTTTTGGCAGCCGTCCGCTAAAGACATTTTAAGAGCATTGTCCTCTAACAGAGTCGAGCATTGTGATCCAACTCTTTATTGAAGGCTAAAGAGTGCTATCTTGTACTCGTATAACTTTAAAATATGGCAGTAGTGCAACACAAGCCAGTGATTGCACCCAAGCCGGGTGCTTACATCTCTACATCTAGGATGTAGAGGAGTGTTTCCTATACTATGCATTCACTAACCACCAGGATGCCACAGTTGAATTAAATTACGGTTTAATTTACCTTATTTCACACAATGAGCCCATAGATAAAAATGTTTCTTCTCAGCTAGAACAATTTGGAGCTTCAGCTAGTCTTTCTGTTCAACCTATCCCCAAATGATTGCAATTATACCACAGATTCCATAGTGCTGTATTATGTGTTTCCACGTTATTGCAATTTGTCTACCAACAGATGACCAACGCACTGAGAAGAGTACTGTTGTGGATGAAAATATGAACACATGATGTGGTACTGAAATTAAGTAGTACTTCTGCTGTATGGAAATATTTTAGACCAAGAAAACAATTCTTACAATTACTTTTTAAGTTCTTCCTTTATGTATTCTGACTGCTTTGGTCTTTGAGTTTCCTCACAGCTGCTGGTAGCTGAAGTCTTTAAGTTACTGTTTGCACAGGACTGACCAAATCACCGCATTGACACGGAATTTTTAATCATAGAGCAAGTGTTTTCCACTTGGCACGTCTGTGCTGCGTTCTGTACGCTTTGTGACCTCCTCAAGCACTTGCGGCCATTAAAGTCAGTGCTTGATAATTGATATTGAGGTGTGTGTATACGTCTCCTCTACAACACCACAGACGACGAGTCATCTTGAAGGTAGAAAAACATCAGACATCACAGATGAGATAAGGCATTGAGTATAATTGCAGGAATGCTTGGAGTGGAAGGTATATACTATCTTAAACACGTGATTGTTCTGAAGTACTTAGACAATAAAATCTGCGAGTTGGGCAGCAGGACGCTCCGCTTCTGAGATGCTCCCGGTGTGGCATGGCCGAGGACGGAACAAAACTGAAATGCAGCAAAGACGCGCCCAGTGGAAAATCGGATTCTAGCTTCAAAAATGTTACATCCAAGGATGCAGGGATGCTGACAAAAGGTGTTATTTGGAGGAAAAATGAGACTTGCTCGAATAATAACATTATGTATGTAAATGGGATTTCGAAATATGTGCTTTAGAATGTACATAAATATTGTCATGTCACAGGCTGTATTGTTTCACTGCTTTTTGTATTGTGAATATCTAATATGTCTTAATATAAATGTCCAAATAGCATTGTGTCTAATACTGTATCTTTTACTGGAACGGATACTGAAGTGGACCCAGAAACAAACCTGGTTAGCAGGACTAAATTAATCCCCTATGTTCTCATCTACAGAAAATGCAGAAACATGGAAGACAAATCTCAATGCACACACACACTGCAACTTTTGTCAAGCTGTTTGTTCTGGGTTGTCATGGGCGCTTTCATGTGATTGTTGTTCTGCAGAACTCATCAGACGGGAAAGTCAGAAGGAGCGATGTGTCCGCTTAACAGATGCAGCACTGTAAATTGGTGGGACTCGTTTTTGAATGTCCGTGGGAGTGGGTTGTCTTGTGTGTTCTCCTATAGCAATTGTTCTGTGCATCAGAAGTAGAAGTGTGTGTGTGTGACTGGTCAGCAGTTTGAGTTTCCAAAGCCCCACCACCAGGGTGTAGTCTTAGCCTTTAGACTTTAGGAAAAAAGTTGCAAAGTTAGACTTTGCATATGTTTAAGGATGATAACCTGTTTAAATGATGTGCAGAGTCAACACCGGAGTAGGGAGAAAGAGTTCTACTTGCATGAGAACCCAATATCTGCTCCTCGTGACAGTCATGTGACTTTGTCTGCGGTAACTCAAGGTCATTGTTGGTCAGACAACTCTTGAATATTTGCTCAGCTTTGCTGTTTTCCCCTTATCCTTAACGTTGGCTTTGAAGTAGTCCTTGATGTCCTCTAGATGGTGTGGGGTGGAAGTAGGACAGAGGGAACAGAAAGGATCTGTGCTTCTCATACACCCATGTCCTCTTACTGACAGGAGTCAACATGCAGCTCTGTGGACGAGTGCACCTGCATACAGAAAGGAGAAGAAAGGAGTGAGAGAAACAGTGGTAGGATGGTAGGAGGCGGAGAGAGAGAGAGAGAGAGAGAGAGAGAAGAAATTAATGCCTGTCAGGCTTCCAATCCGAGGGAGGTTTTGGTGGTGAAGCCAAAGAGGTTTCATTGTTCCGAAAACGGCGTGTGTGCATGTTCGTGTGTAGTGTTTGTGTTTCATGTTTTTATGCAAGGAGGATAGGGTTAATTTGCTATTTAGTCTGCCTCAGCCTCGGGTTAAATTAAATTTATTCTGTACCTGATAGACTACTTACAGAAGAGTCCATTTAATAAGATCAGCTGCTCAATACATCTCTAAAGCATTACTGGATAGTTAAACTGGCTCAACTCGGCTTATTCTTGAGTCATTTTTCTCTTTTCAATTTAATCCCTTCAACACATTACAGAAAGTCCCTAGGAATCCACTGTTTAGCATCAGCAGCACACCTAGGTAGATAGCTTACAGCTGGCTTAATCAAATAAACCCCAAAGCAGAAGTTTTTATGAAAGTCAGGTATTTGTAGCCACACTGTGGTGCTCTGTGTAACAATTTAGTTATTGGGTTAGTTTGGGTTCTCGGCTTAGTGAGCTGGTTATCTGTTATATGAAGAAACCACTTTATGGTTCACATTGACATTTGCCTGCTTAATTCTGTGTGTGTCGATATGCCAATTGGCCGGTTCAATGGTTGGATGATTGGCTAGCAATCAGTTTGGCACCTCTTAAATGCCTTGTGTTCTATCATTTAGAGTCTGTTATGTCTTTGTTGGTAGTCTTTTATTAATTTTTCCCCATCTCAAGGTAAGATGTCTGTAAGCCCTGTGCACATTTTTGTATTTTATGCTTATTAATCAGTTATTTAGGTTTTTAAATTGTATAAAATTATTGCAATTAATCAGTCTGTTTCGATTTGTTTTGAGCTAATAAATTAAACTCATAACTAAGGCTATTCTCAGATATATTATTGCATTTCCAAAAAGCATTGGCACATGGCTTCTGCCTCTTCTCCCGCCACTCCACCACAATACTGTATCTTCTCTTTTTAGAATATTTATTAACTCTGTTGAAACTGTTGTCCCTTCAGTTTAATGTGTTCATGTTTTCCCCTTGGATGACATGTTTGTTCTGCATGCTCTGCTTTCCCTCTACACCAATAGAGAAGTGTTAAGAATTAAAGATATTCCTGCTATTGCTTCTGACCAATGCACTGGCCTGGTCTCTGAGGGCCCATGCAATATCTTCCCATAGATTTAAAAGAAATAGCATATATCAAATGCAGCAGATGATTTTCTCACGGATATCATGTAGTTAGGACTCAGTCCAAAGAGGAGTAGATGTTTGGGACTGCAATACTAATGTGTATTTCCATTAATTAATCTGCAGTTTATTTATTTGATTAATCGTTAGGTCTATAAAATGGTCCACAAGTTCCCAGAACCAGACGACATATTCAGATGTCTTATTTTGTCTGACCAACAGCCTCAAAGCCAAACCTATTCAGTTCACTATCATATAAGACTAAGAAACCCAGCAAAGACTTAATATTTTAAGTCCCCGCACAGTAGTCAGCTGCAAAAAAAGGGCAGTGTTCTATACAGTTTACGGTAAACTCAGTCCTCTTGTGAAAGAGACCGATAGGCTTACTAAAGAGAAAAAGGAATGAAAACTTAAAAGCTAACAACTATAGTTATTTTCATATATTTTTTTCGTAGTATTGCTGGTTTTTATGATTGCCAAAACAAATCCTGATTATTTCCTTGATGATGTGTTTTGTTGGCTTTGTTTTCACATGTTTTATACCTAAAGTATAAGCTTACTCTGGCCATTGTATATCTGCCGAAGGGAATCACCTGGTCTCTTGTTTTTCTGCTGCAGATGTGTCCATTGTTCAGCTGTTGCGTTTGTGTTCATTCTCATCGGTCCATTGAGAGGGGATGACTTTGTCACAGCCTAGCCACTGGCAAGCCCACCTGGTGTGACATTACAGAGCATTATGGTCTGAGGCCACGGCTTTGTTTCAGGTTGCCAGAATAGCTGACTTCCAGCCAAGGACACATCTGCCCAGGGTTGATGCAGGGCACAGACTAATTGAGGAGTAGTTTAAGGGAAGGGTGGGTGGAGAAGGCCTCAGGGCAGAGGAAATGAAATGACAGATGGAGGAATTGAGTGGTGTCAAGCAGAACAGAATGACAGCTGGAATAGTTTGTCAATCTGTGACTGGCCGAGAAAGACGATCCTGTCGGGCGACTGTCATATCATCGTGGTTATCAAGTCGAGCAGCTTGCAGGTAATCTGGGCACGCAGCTATCAGAACGAGGTGGAGCAAAGAGTCAAGGGTGGACCCAATGAGAGGATATATTGGCTGATACTAAGACCACAGTGGACAGTAATATAGACTTTCTTCTTCCACTATATTTGGTGACTCGAGTCACTTTAAAAGTTGGTATATTACCTTTTTAGAACCACACATAACCCTCATGGACATGTACCATAACACTAGATCTGTTTTGCATTTCCACCGCAGACCGTCCTGCAGTGTTTCTAGCTCCACCTTTTAGTATGGGGTCATTGTAATAGTGACCTAAACGGGTTACGAATAAACCGTAACGGGAAGGAGTGGTTCTATTTGTACCATCCACAACTTTTGACTATGGAAACAGAAATAACCGTTGATCTGCAACAAACTGAACTTAACCGTACTGCTTGGTGGAAATGTTTTTTTTTCTTTTTTTAATTTTTTTGTAGCGTCTTGCAAGCTAGAACCAATTAAATTTGTCGTTTGACAAATACATAAATACCAATCAAATCAAACTTTATTTACTGTATAGCACCTTTCATGCACAAAGGTAGCTCAAAGGGCTTTACATAAAAATGAAGGGGAAAAACAGCCCCACCTACCCCCATCCACAAGCAGAGCAGTATATGAGTATTTACTAAAAACACACAAAAAAACAAACACAAATCAAAACAGGAAGTGATAACATTTAGAACTTGAGAAAGCCCTATCATAGAAAACCTTGAGGAAACGGCAAAGACCAAACTCCAAAAGCAGTAGTTAAAATAGATAAAAGACTAGAAGATGGTAGATAAATAACTGAATAAAAATACAACTTAAATGATATACTATGAATACAAGGAAAAAGAGACTAAGATAGTCAATGCAATATTTTAACTTTTTTCATTATTGGCAATAAATCACCCATGTATTTAATTTGGCAAAGCTGGCTCCATAATGTAGATTTCCTTTCCCAGTTGTCCACTTTTTCGCTGACCTCTAAAAATAGATGACAGTTCTGGATCTCTGTACGGCAAAAGTGAAATCTCTGCAGAACAGAAAAAAGGAGGGAAGTTGAAATTAATCATCTGCAACAAATTTAATCAAAGTTAAAATCCATTATAAACGATTTATTATTCAATGTGGGAGGTTTTAACCTCTGCAAGGATAGACCTGTAGAGGTGATTGCCTTATCTGTTGTAGTTGTAGGAGTTCAGCCCCTTTATTTTAGCTGAATCAGGTCAGTAACGTTGTTCAAACACCTGCCTTTCACTGTCATCTCCATGCCAGTCAGAGGGACAGAAGGCACAATGTAATGTGAGTGCTCGTCGAGAACAAGTTCCCTCCATGGAAACTGGGCATTGTTGGCATGCGGCTAACCTGCTGCTATAAACAGTCTAAGGAGAGCTCTGAGAAAAGCATGACTCAGACAGCCCACGTCAGGCATCGGTGCACTTGCAGGCCTTTGGATAAACTCTTTGTTTCGGCCTGAAGACATCAAGACACAAATTCTAGTAAAGGTAATGGGCTTATTACAGATTGCTATTTTAACCCTATTTTATTCATATAGTAACAACTCTTGTTGTATAAATAAAATAAAAGGGGTCTCTTGATCAGAGTCAAGGTATAAGTTTATAAGATGTCTATTGTTGTAGCAATTATAATTACACCTGCGTTATAGTGCTGGCCGCCCACACCTAAAAGGGGAGAAAATGATTGTAGCTCTTTCGAAAAGGCCCTATTAGTAATGATGGAACAAAGTGAGTTGATCGTTGCCAGTGTGCCTTTATCCCTTTATCACTTTCATTTTGTGCCCCCTTGCTTTACACGGCGAGTATTCTGATAAGTGTAAAAACGACTAAACTATAAAATTTCAAGCTGTATTTTCCACTGTTACTGCCTAAAATCGAACAGATGCACCAAGATGTATAAAATGTTTTCTCATTCTACTTCCAGTCTTGTCTTTCAACTTTTCAGTCTGCAGAGACACAGCTCTGCCTACTCACATTGCCTTTTATGATGCCTCCTCCTGATCTAGCCAACAGCTAAAATTAATAAATAACATTATTTTTCCCCCCAGCCAACTCTTCAATTTAATGTGTCCTTGAGACATGTAGCACCACAGGAGTAAAAGAGATCTTCTTTCCAAACGCTAATCATTGTCCTGAGTACCACACACTCCCGCATGTCAGCCATGGACCTTCTACATTCCCAGCCACTGCCCCACTTGTTGTGGAGGCTTAGTCTTTTTCCTTCCACAGGTATCTTGGAAACTTGCTGTCATCCATAGAAGGACTGTTTCATTAATTTTTTCCAAGCTGTTTTTGCTTGCCCAGGGAGATGTGGTGTGTGTTTGACTTGATTGTTCTTGACTCTCAGCAGCAGCAGTTTGGCAGTCCAATTCAATACTTTTTCCCTGTGTCAGCCACCATATGGATGTCATGGTGATTAGGGATTGACCGATATGGAATTATTATTATTAATTTTTTCTTTGTAGTGCCAATACCGGTTTTCCCCCCCCCATCAGTTGTAGCCGATGACCGATACGGGCTGCCGATTTTCTTCTGCTGATATTAGGAGCCAATACTGCTTCTGTTCCCTTAATTTACATCATAAACATGTAAACCCCGCCACACTGGATTTGTTTTTTTATCGGAATGTGCTCTGCCATTTCTTTAAAAATAATAAACAAAAACACAGATCAGTGTCACTTCTGCAATCATCTTACATTCATATCACCCACAAAATGTGTGCAATGTGCCATGATGTTGTGTGCATTGTCATGGACACATGCAGCCACTTTCCTGGAAATGCTTGCACGTGTGTCAGACACAAGTGCGCAGCTGTCCCCGCAGCCTGAGCCTGTCTTACTGCATTCACCTGCAATGTTGTCGGCTGTGTGTCTGCCTGGCATGCTCTGTGTGGGACAGCCGTTTTGACCCGCCAGTCTTCATCAATATAGTGGCATGCGTCGTGTAGCTCTCCGCTATGAGCACCTTTCAGCAAGGAGCCATGAACCTAACAGAAAATAAGATCTTAAAATGCAACTCACTTGCAGTGAAGAAATAGATTGTATTGCCTATTTTTCTTTTACATGTGCAGTCTCTGATTCTGAAGGATGTACTTAAGGTGCCTCAGATGTGACTTTTCCTAAGATGGGGTGAATTTGCTTTTATGGAAACATCCGCTAGGAGAAGAAAAGCAGCTGGTTTGTGTTTTCATGAATGGTTATTGTAATAGTTAATGTGTACAACAGTTTTCTAGTTTGCAGATAATACACAGTAGTTGGTTTAGGCAATGATGGTTTGCATTTTGACGGTTTCTCATCAGCACAAACTAAGTACTTTTTTTTTGAGCAGTGTGCATATACTACAAATAATACAGCCACATTTTGTGCCTAAACACTCATGGTAGACATTAGGGAGTGCACGATTCAGAAAATGTCATGATTTGATTTGACATTAAAAAAAGAATGTTTAATTACTTTTTTTGTTTTGATAGTATTGTTTTTAACTGTTTTTAACTGTTTTTAACTGTTTAACTGAGTATTAATCGGTCTATATTCCTACTGTCAGTTGACCGGTTAATCAGTACCATTCCTAGTCTTTGTAGGTATATACTTGTAAACCCACATGGATAGCAGACATGCACACGGTTTTGTTCATGTTGTGTTTGGTGTCTGAATACATGTGCTCATACGTTTATTGCCATGCATGGGCATACATTTTGAGCTGCATGTGGGTGGTCTGCACAGACGTGAGCAAACTTATGAAATTTGTCATGTGGCCATGCTGATGCAGAAAGTATAATTTGAACTTTGTTTTGCATCTGAGCACAACAAGAAATATCCTCTCTTTCCCGGGTTGTCAATTTCAACCACTCTTGACCATGGGACGGCACAAATTTGGTTGACTTCCAAAGAAACACAGAGATGGGAGTCCTGGGGTGGCCTTTAGCTAACCCAGTAAGACCGTTCGCCCCATGCAGGCTGAGTCAGCGGCCCATGTTCAGATCCGACCTGTGGCCCTTTGCTGCAAGTCAACCCCCCCCATCTCTCTCCCCGTTTCCTGTCTAGCCACTGTCACTTATAAAGTGAAAAATGGGAGTCTGTAGTAAAAAGCTCTTGCAGTTGATTTTGCTTAAAATTGTCTTTAAGTTTAGATTCTATCTTCTGTTTGGAGCCATGTTCCGGGAACACTGCGTTGTTTCTTTTTAGGTTTGCTGTTCTTTCTTTTATCTTGTGAAGTAACTTCAGGCTTCTTGGAAGTTCCTCTGTGCCCATTTAAAAATATAGCTGTAGGTACTTTTACATGGAGTGGCGTGACCTTTAACTAAACTCCACACAGTCGAGAGATGCTACTGCTTTGAAATATACTGAATTCTCAACTCCATGTAGATGTTTATAGCTCTTCAATGGGTTTATCATTTATGGTGATATTTGATTTTTATACTCTTGTTGGTGTTAATAGAACTGCCTTCCTGCTTTTCCTTCCTGGTCCTTTGGGTGTTAATGTAGTACTCTCTCCCAGAGTTTTTCATCTCAACCTGTGACATTCAATGCATGTTTCCTTTTTAAGCGGATGCACCCTAGTCAGTGAGATCAAAGAGGATATTTCCTACACCAATGAATCCAGCTCTGATGTAGGCACCTCTCCATTAAAAATGCTCCCAAAGCCTCATTGGAATATATGAAGAGATCATTAGGCACCTCATATGATTTCACTCAGGAGAGATAAGTGACCTCAGACTTGAACATTTCCTTTCAATATAGCTCCAGCAATTTGGCAATTGCCACGACAATTAGAATTTAATTTACCATGACTGCTTATCTTGACCTTGAAACATACTTTTTCAATACAAGTGGCAAAGTGACAGAGGTACTTTTCTCTCTTTCATTGTCAGTTGCTTATCCACTAGTTTCCTTGATTTCGTTTGTTCTCTTTCCCATGAGCGTGTCTTTGTAACCCAGCAAGCAAGACTTGTTCTCACACTGTGATCTAACTCCCATCCGCCTTGTAGAGGCCCTGGGTATCTCTGTCACCAGTTGTCCCAGTTGCTTCAAAAGTCCCATAAACCCGGACCCCTGCAATCAGTGATAAATTAAATCGTATTAAAACTGGGTGTAAAATAAATAAATAAATGAAAGCAGCAGTTTAGGTTTTAGTGTATTTCTCCATCTTTTATTATATGCTAACCCTAAAAATATTATTTTTAATAATGCTCTCACTTTTGCCATCTGGCACACAATTTATGTGAATTCCAGTGGGATTTGCCTTGCAAAATTGATCTATTTTCCTCCTTTTTATTAAGGGTTTAAGGCTAGTTAGTGTTTAAAACTGCACAAAGCACGGTTTTATTTTATTTTTTTTATAAACCTTTTCATTTTGGAATATAAAATTTGTATTGTGGAGAAATAATGCATTTTGGTTTTAGCTACTTTAGTGGATGCTTTAAAGTGTGTACATTTTTTTTTTTATCTAGACATGATTAGTAGGCTTAAAAGAAGGCGGAAAACTACAGGTCAGCTATTTTCATATTTGGTCATTTATTTTTAAAGCTAAATTACCAATACAGTATAATCAGAATATAATACAATTGGATTGCTTTTCAGACAAATTAGGGAATTGTCACCTTGAGCTCTAGGACATTGTGATGGACATTTGACATTTTTGTAAATCAATGAATTGTTCAGATTAATTCACAATAAAAATAACATTAATGCATCCCACCAACTTTATTTAATCTTTTATAGTAAGCTCTGTCATGTCACTGCGGGCAAAATACAGTAACTGTGCATCTTTTTGTTTGAGTGGGTTTAACTGAATTTCTTCAGGCATAGTTCATGATTTTTGATGATGTAATACAAATAGCTAAATTTGGCACTGGTGCACAAGAGTGCATTGCAGTGAGTTCATAGTTTGGGGCAGTAGTTAGTTATAGCCACATGTTCTTCAAATGAGTGGACTCCTCAGAGAGCATTTTTAGGAATAGTTGGTTCAGCCCGATTAACATTTTACTCAGGCTGGGACAAGTGGGGCTCTTGTCCAGCTGAGGTGGTAATAGGTTCATTTCATTCAGACTAAGAGTAAATGTGCCTTATCTCCAGAACTATTGCTCTGGGTACAGTGTATAACTGATTTAATAAAAAAAAGGCTTTGACCGTCATTATGGTGACAGTGGATAGACATGATATGGGGAATGACACGCAGCAAAAAGGCGCGTGTTGGATTTGAATGCGTGCTGTTGCAGGACTCATGGGGCAAACGCTCCTACCGGGTGAGCTAGAGGCTGCCCCATTAACTGTTGATTTTACCACTTTACCTCTGTGCCATGTAATTTCAACAAAATGGAATAACTGAATTTTGGTAGAAGATGGATAATACATTCATTTTTAAACAAAGATGTCTATCTCCTTGGCTGGATAGGGGGTGCTCTAAAACTGGCACAAAGCATGTCTCTTTTAGAGGTGCCGGCTGTACCGCTTGTGACATTAGTCTTGCAGTCTGCATCAGCATCATACACATGAAGAGGGAAATCAGAGGGACGATTTCCCCTTCTGCATTTCTGGGCTGCAGTACAATCAAGATTCAGGCTGAGAGTCATCTGTCTTTCTACTTCATCCTCTTCTTCATCTAACACACACCCTACCTGCTGTTGCTGCAGATAGAGCTGGCGTATTGTCATAATGGCACTCCCAGCGAAGGCTGGGCCCTGTTTGATGGTGCCCGCTAGACAAAAGCTGAATTTGGCTGCAAATGTACCGCAGTCCCATCTCTCAGGCTCCCTGTAATAGGGTACTGGATCTGTTTCCCCCTCTGGCTGGGATTTGGAGATTTGCTACGCAGACAAGCAAGTGAGAGGAAGCTTTTGCTCTCATTCACTACTCCAAATCTATCCAATGTGGAGTTTTCATCCAGGATGGAGGTCATTGTTGCCTTTTATGTATTCTCTTTGCCCGGAGACGCGTTTTCTACTAAGATGCTATCACTGCACATTTCACACAGATTCATTATCTGTGAGTGCTTGTGCTGCTTGATTTTTATCATGTGCCGAAGTTTCAAAGTTGGATATCAACTGTTTTTTTTTTTTTTTTTTTTTTTTTTTTTTTTTTTAAGTATGGAATGAGTGATTCACATTACAGCACCTTGGAATTTCTTTGGTTTAGTTTGTCATTCATGTACGTGGATCCGGAACCAGTTTCTCACAGTTGCCATTAGAATGAAATGGGTCACACAGCTGTTTTAGCAGGCCACATGTTGAGAGTTGTATTACATAGTGTTAACTCAGTCTAAAGTTACTTAATTTGGACCTTTTTGAAAAAGCTCTTGCTGCATTGCCACAAACACTGAACAAAACGCATCTCTGTGCTGAGGCATTTGGGATGCCTTGGCCTGAGTGTTGAGGAGCAGCGCATATAGTATTCTCCATTCAACCACAAGCAATCCTTCATCCTTGGCACTGAAGCCCTAAAGCTTGGAAGCATCACCATGTCTGGAGTGACATTTAATTTGAGGAATAACAAAAGGCTCATTGTCATTCCCCGACTGGAAATTACCACAGCATTTTTTCCCCCCACCAAACAAGTCGGTGTCCTTTTCCTCCAGTGCAATTATGCATGCAGAGTCAGTTATGATGTAGTAGCTTTTTCTGTGTTTTACAAAGTCGGGAAGCCCCCCGTGGTAATATCTGTATTCAGCATGGCTGCTCATTAGATTGTGTGGATCATTAAGGGCTGCTACATCAAACAAACGCTCTTTGGGTTGCGTGCACTGAGCTCATGTTGCCTGTGTTGTCTGTGCTCCTCTCCTTTTTGTAGAAGACAGAGCAAACCTGATCTGACAATGGGTCTTTGCTGCAGTCTTGTATTTGTTGTCTACATTGGTGTATATTAACAATTCATATTGCTTCTATATACATTTAGTACCATGTGGTTTGTGCCTAAAATGCATAACAGTGCCTCAACTGTCTATCAGTCCATCCCAGTAACTGAGTAAAATGTTTTCAGTTCCTAAAATTGTTGAGTCACTCACAAAAATTACTAGAGCTGTTTGACTGCATCTTTTGTGAGCTTGATCAATGTACTCTATCACACTAGTTCAATCAGGTTAAATAAAATGTAAACTGAAGTTAATGTGGGCAAATGGCTCAGTATGCGAAGAGGGTTTGTGCAGTCTATTAGCAGAAGGATTTCATCTGAACACCTGTTTTTTCAAACGCATGCATACTTACATGCTATGCATGTGTACATACAGTGTCAGTGTTTGGTAGCAGTGCAATTGAAGAAAATTGACACATTCCGTGTCTAAAACAAGAGCTTTACATTTACAGGTAAGTCTTGAAGCTAATCAAACTGCTACAGATTACTAAGATGTCTGTCTCGCCTAAAGATCTTAAGGAGTGTGTTTTTTTTGCTTTGGGAGTTTGTTTGCTAGCTTGTTCAATGAGAGGATGTAAGAGACTACGGCATTGTGGCTAGAAAGCCAATATTTGCACATAGATATGTCTCCTTTGTGCTTGTTGTAAGTGGTTTTCTCATCAGTCAATGTCACTGTAGTACCTATGTTAGAGGACTTGTGGTTATTGCTTATAGAAAAGGGGTTGAATATACAAATGCTTTTCTTGGCTAAATACACAGAGATTTGACATCGATACAGACCGATAACAATGGCATGCAAAATCTTCATTGCCATAGTTGTGTCTATGAAGACTTCATTGTGTCTAAAGAACTCACCTGTTGATTTTACAGCAGGACAACGCTGAGCCCTGTATTTGGTAAGGTGCCTTCAAGTCTCAAGAGGGCTGACATTGTTTTGCCTTTCAAAGAGCAGAGCATCTTTCCCTTGACAGTCAAATCTGAATTAACCAGCTACTTGCTGCTGTTAACACGTTCTCTTCATTTTCATGCAAGTAATAAAGCTCATACCCCGGGCAAGCTATGCTAGTTAGCTACAGTAGGAAAATACAGACTTAATTTGTCTGTGCTCTCTGTGCACTAAAGGGGGTGTACAATTTGGGAGTTTATACCTCCTGAAAGACTCCCCTGTGGAGGAATGAAACGTTAGTCACCACTGTAGGAAAAGAGAGAAAAAGAAGGGCAGAAGAGAAGCACTCCCTTCTGTTCTCTTCCATTATGTCATAGCTATAGAATAGGAAACAGCAGAGGCAGCCATGTGTTAGGAAATAATGATGAAGGGACCACAGTGGTATAGAAGACAGTATAATTACTCAGCCCTGGCAGCCTACATTTTGACCCCTCAGGATTTCAGATCCACTGTGGCAAGCCCATTCACACAGATATGGCAGCTTTGGGGCAGCTATAACTTGTTATGATGTAGGTGCTCTGTATAACTGATTGTCGATTTTGCAGAGAGAGGTAGTGTAAGGTGCTCAGTATCTTTTTGACTGTAGTGTTATTGAGCTCCTTGCGCTGATGTTTAAGCCAATGAGCCGTAACTGTCTTGCTGGCATTCTCCACTGTCTCTTAGTGATTGTACAGCTCATAGCAAAACCATTATACTCAAAGGCAGATCACTTACAACTTTTAGTCCAGGAGTATCAACTGTGTGTAGACTGCATAAGTGTCCACAGCTGTGTTTTGAACATCCAATTTTATGGTTTCATTTTTGGATATTTTGGTGAGAGCTTTTTTCCCCCCGTATCCGCTTTCCTGCAGTAGGGGGATGGTTTGGATGAAGAGAAGGTGATTTTTAATCTGTAGGTAGCAGTGGGCAGCTGCCCTCAGTTTACCCTGACTGCAGGGATTTTCAGCCAGAGCCTCACAGTGGGGGGATTTAGTGTATATAGTTGTCTGTAGCTTCAAAGTGTATTGGTCTTTCTAAGCATAAAGCCTTTGAGTTGTATTCCTTCACATAGGCCTACATAGCTAGAACATTTCAAGAGCTAACATCATCAGAAATTCTAGATGTACAGTATGTTAATTGCCTTCCATGTTACACCTTGTCAATAGAATCTTTAGAGTAAACCTATGCTTTCTTTTACCAAATCAATTCAGCCACAAGTTCTGAGTATACCATCAATAAAGATCTCAACCTGTAATGATTAGGCCTGTAATCATTGCTGCAGTTTGTCCTGTTTGTGATATTGATTGTATAGCCACGCGTTATGACAGAATTGCCAGTAATTACTCCTCATCTCTGGGATTCACTGCTGCCTGCTGTTTCTACCTGGCTCTCCCAGTGCCTTCCCTATTTTTGGTCGATGGTAACAATGAGTTTTGATGAAAGAGAAGCCTCTACCCCAGTGGACTCTTTGGCTAAATGTGTAATTTTCATGCCTTTCATCCATTTCCTTTGATTTACACACCGCAGTTGGAAATTCAGTAACTCTGTGCTTTTGGGACAGAGCCCACCCCCCCACCCACCTCTTAAATGTACTCAAATCTTCAGTTGTTTTGAAATCGCTCTTGTTTCAAAGACACTTAACACATATCTAAATTCAGCTCTTTGTGTAGCTTGGCATATTGTCTCTGCAGCAGGGTGGGAAATATTTGGCTGGTGGATGCCAAATTTTACTAGCCACTTATATATTTTTTTACCAGCCACTTTTTCCGGAATTAAAATTCATAAGAGTGCACTAGCATATTTTGAATTGCTTAAGTACATTATTTTGTATCATTAATACATATTTTATTAATATAAGCAAATAAAAAGTGATGTGGGGAAAAAAGAAGCCTTTTATTGCCACATTCTGCTCCTGGGGTCCCATCTTTGTATGGCAGTGCACTTGATATGAGACTTGGATGACTCGTGGTCTTTTGTTGCCTCTAATTTAAAGTTAGTTGTTCCTCTAACGAACAAATTGTTTAAATTTGGGAGGAGAGTTTGTGACCTGAAGGACTGTCTTGCAGAATGTGGTTTAAGAGAACAGAAACCCCATCTCCAACTGGTATTAAAATCGGATCTGAGTGATCCGATAACACGTTGACAGCTCTTAGTGCAGATGAGAATGCACCCATTTTAGGCCACGAAATAGGTAACCGAGTCTTGGTCTATATTTGATCAGCACTGCCTAGTTTTATCTATTTCATCTGAGTTTTTTCAACCTCCGTTTATGCAATATAGGAAACCATATGGCGCACACTTCCTGTTGACAAACTATTGTATTACTGCCAAACACTACTGCACTAAAATGTTTCTAAAAAGTAGTAGACTGTTTAGTCTTACAGGTGTGTGTGTGTGTGTGTGTGTGTGTGTGTGTGTGTGTGTGTGTGTGTGTGTGTGTGTGTGTGTGTGTGTGTGTGTGTGTGTGTGTGTGTGTGTGTGTGTGTGTGTGTGTGTGTGTGTGTGTGTGTGTGTGTGTGTGTGTGTGTGTGTGTGTGGCTTCTGTTTGTTCTCATTGGTAGGCATCCGTTATTGAATTAGTAAAGTGAATTGCTGTGGCTTAACAGTGTTATGGCTTTCACTATCAGTCCTTTTTAGACAGAAATATTATGGGGTTAATGGCATTTACAGTACATGTCCTTCAGGTCTATTTTCTTTACATTGCCATTATATGTGGTGCAATCTTTATTACATTGATCTCATAATATTGTTGCACCCACTGTGTCCCCATTGCAGTTAGTGACACTCATCTGTGTATTCTCTTAATCTCCAGTGCTGCTTATAATTTCCCATCTGGTGCCCATGTAGTGTGCAGAAACTGTCACAGAAGCATCGGTTGCAATTGTCTGCTCATCAGTTGTCAACCCAATATATTCATCAGACAGGATTTTTCTTTGGAGGAGTCAAATGTGGACAGATGGATGGCTACATGACTTAACTGTAGCATTTTGGCTCTAGAGCATGGGTTTACCCCAGTAATCTGAGCCCTGTGATGGGATAGGCTGCAAATGAATTGCAACAGCTCATCAGTAAGGCTACATTAGTTAGTAAACAGCTGACATTTAGTTTTTTGGAGTTGAAAAGTACTGATGAGTGGTTGTTTAAATGCTGAAATCTCTGTTGCTGTACAGGTTAAGTTTTAATATTAGCTGAGAGATATATTTCAGTAGATCTTTGCAAATGGTACAGTCAAAAAGCATCCTTCTGCTGAGTCTTGTCTTTTACTGAGGGGAATACAATGACCCACATACATTTAGTAAATTAGCAGGAGAATTCTTTGCTGTAGCTAAGTTTATTTATTCTTGACCATCCGTTTCATGTGTGAAAGTTATTATGGACCCACTGCATTGTCCAAATGTCATGCCCCATCTAGGTTCAGTCAGGGACTTTCTTGGGAAATGGGAAGCTAAGCTTTGTGGGGACTAGAAAGTGTTACAGGCCACGCTAAGAGGAGTTTAATGTTTTAATAGATGACTAGTTTGCTTTGACCTCAGCTGCATTTCTGCAAACATTCAGTGAAATTTGAAATGTATGATTAGGGTTGGGTACCTTTTCACGTTTTTCTCGGTATTGCTACCTGAAATTCGGTTCCCGGTACTGTTGAGGTACTTTCCCTTTGCAATTACAAAACATGATTTAGGTTGTAAACATAATTCCAACCTATTTATCCTATTTACTTCGAACATTTTTATTTATTTAGAATATTTTACGCTAAATTAAACAAAAATAAAACCACTCCCTCTCTCCTTCCAAACCCGTCCCTGCAACATATTAAATTGAATAATTATTAATTTCTTACGCACTTTAACTTTTGTTCTTTTATTAGTATATTCTTTTTTTTAGCTTGTTTTATTTTCATCATGACGGTTTTTAATTGCTCTGAAAGGCGCTATAGAAAAAAAGTTGCCTTGCCTTACAACTTCAGCCTGTCAGTCAGTCCCCAGGGCATTTAAACCACTGTTGTGTCTAATTGTCTCACAGAAGTGTAACATCAGCAGCACCGCGACTGCTTTTGACTCGCCATTTATATCATATCACAGCGAATGATGTCTGCGTGAAGTTTTGAAAAACTCGAACCAAACTTGAAACCACTTTATCGGCATTGCTGTGACTCACGGTGACTTCAACAAAACTGCAGAGCCAACGTAGTTTGTCTGCGGGCGCACGTGTGCAAGCTTGTGATTTCAGGTACAGAAATTTGGTACTGTTTAATTTAAAGTGAATTGGCCCACGGTTGTACTGATTTAATTTGGTTCGTACCCCAAAAAAAGAAAAGTGCAGAGTTCGATACCCAACCCTATTTATGATAGGAGCTGTTTTAAGAATGATCAAGATAACATCAGTCAAACCTCTTTTAGGTAGGTTTCACTTTACATTCTGTACACTAACCACTTAATATGGGTGTAAGGGAGGCCGCCTCATCTTGTTACACTCATACCCCCATCTTACCTGAGAATGCATTCTGCACAGTAATTGCTGTGGTGTTAAACCAATACTTGTTGGGGTTCAGATTTCTTACGGTCTTCTGTAATTACCAATCAATACCAACCACACTGCAGTTGGTTAATTGTTTGCCACATTGCCACCTCTGTATAGCATTATTGACCACAAAACACAGTTGCCTAATGGTTTAGTCATTGATGGATTCCCTGC
Source organism: Etheostoma spectabile (assembly GCF_008692095.1). Classification (NCBI taxonomy): domain Eukaryota; kingdom Metazoa; phylum Chordata; class Actinopteri; order Perciformes; family Percidae; genus Etheostoma; species Etheostoma spectabile. Next base: position 15,526,672 of record NC_045746.1, read on the forward strand.
ACATCAGCCTACAGTTTTGTAAATTGATAATCTGGACCCCTGCCTATTATGGCTGACCTCCAGTCTCCAGTTTGTTCCCTTTTGTTATTACAACCTATTTTGAGGTTGCCTTTTTTCTTTTTTAACTAAAACTCTATTGTTTTCCCTCTATTTCATTCTACATGGCCAAAAAATACTTTTCTCCCTGTACAATGAATGAAATTCCCCGTAGTGAAACTCTAGTGCCTGTCATGTTGAATTTTTGTAGAGAAAGAAAGGAGGTGGCGAATTCTCAGTAGTGAGTTTGTGGTGTCCTTTTTATGTTTTCCCACCACCATTTACATATGTTGGAGAGACAAAAACTGTAGGCATCAAAAAAGTTTTATTTTTTTTGTTCATTGTACTTTGGGGGGGGAAAACACATACAAAGACTGGCTAGCACACGTGTCCCATGGGCTGCAGTTGTTTATTTCTAATCTAAATTCACGTCTCCCGTTGCATTACTAACTCAACACTAAATTTCATCCATCCTGCAGTCTGCTGTTGTCTATTACTTTTGTGTTTTCACTGTTATGTTGTTCATAAATGTTCTGATGTTGTCCACAGCAGGTAGAGACCGTGTGGTGTGTTACCTCAGGCAAAGGTGCACACCACACAGTTCAACCAGGCTATTTCTCAAATCCATCAAAGGTGTTATTCCTATACGTGATGTAGAGAGGTTCTGGTTGTAGGACCATCTCAGTTGATCTCATTGGACTCAGTTGACTGGGCACATTCTTCTGCATCATCCTATCATGGAGAGCAGTCCGATCAAGTTTAGCAACTGCTTTGTCCAGATCCTTAATTGGTTTATAGTGGTTTAGTTCAAAAGGCAAGAGGCTGTGGAATTTAAAACGATTGTGTACCTTGAAATTTCTTAATAGACCTCCACTGCCCTGTGCCCCCCTCAGGCAGCTGCAAGCCTCCACCTCATGTAAGAAGATTAAATGCTACTCACCACTTTCTCTTACAAGTTGTGTACATATTTGTTTTGAAAGTTTTCTCATTTGCTATTTAACAACTACGCCTACTATATGCTGCTACTATAGAGTAGTGCAGTTTCCAGTGAAACTTGCCTAGTCAGTACCTACACTTTTCTGCGTTTGCTTCTTTTTAATTGGAACAGGGTATGTCTATGGGCTGAAATACAGAATAAGCTACCAGAAACTGAATTTGAATCATTTATATTTAAATTGCTAAACTTTAATAATTCCATTGGAAAAACTGTATTTGAATCCCATATTTTTTTTTTTATTTGACTCATTGCATTGAAAATCTGAATAGTATAATTTGAAGTTGAATTTATTTTTTGGAAAAAAAGTCCAATAAAGTTCAACTCTATATATCTTCACATTTAGTTATAAAAATGCAATGTCAAGTTAGTGTGACAGACATCCAGGTAGTTGAAGGATGAAGGAAGAGCAATCGAGCGCAGATTGCCAGAGTTCATTGGCGCAGATGCACAAGACTCCTCTTCGGCCAATCGGCACCTACGTTTTGGAGCACAGTACCCGCCATGAAATTAAGAAGTGCTTGCCTTGCCTTGACTCAAAGACTGGCGTGAGCCACGTGGCCACCATGGATTTGGCTTGGCCAAATCCAGTAATTCCAGTTGAAAATAGATCTGCGATCTAATGATGTAACTGTTGTTAATACTATAGCTACTTTGTAGAAACGTTTTGTTTTGTCAATGAGCATAACAAAAGATCGTTAGATCGTAGATATAGATTGATTGAAATTCAGTTTTTTTTAATGCAATTATTCAAGTTTAGCAATTCAAACATTAACAATTCAAATTCAGTTTGTGTTGGCATATATTTCAGCCCATATATGGCTGTGTTCTGTAGCCATACAACCATGGGTGTTATTAAATTCATATAGCATGAATGATATGTATTATCCAAGGGGATTTTATTCAGTTTATTTTCTTAATCAAATACTCAATTCATTGTATGTATTGTGTAAGTTAACATATGGTAAATGATCAAATAATTGGTATTATTACAGTTATTGGTATGGTCAATATCTTTGCCATTGTTTGAAATACGCCCACATTTTTCATCAACATCTTTTTTTTGTTTTAATTAATCCTTTAGCACATAACATATGTCAGATAATGAAAAATGATCGAAAGCTTTACTTAGAAGTTTTTACTTTGAAAACTAATTTAATGTGCTCTAGAGAGACCTCATCACTCCTGGCCTATCACAAGTTAGCAGCTAAAAGGGACCCAATATTTAAGTTTATAATAGTGCAAAACAAAGAAGCAAGCAATTGTACCATTCCTGTCCGGCCATGTGTGCTTAGACAATATTTTGCATTCTTGATTTTGACTTATTTTGTGTTTGAGATGCTAATACTGCTGCATGTATGATGCTGCATGCATTGTCGGCCCTGTTTGGATAATTTCTCATTCAGTGCATCTCCTTGTCTGCTTATAGCTTGTGTAAGCATCTTGTCCAGCTTTGCTAAGAAAATAGCCTACTTCAAGGTTGATTGTTCCGTTAGACCCACAAGGCTGTGTCAATTTTGATAGATATTTCCAAGCTGTTTTCGCACAGGTGTGAATAAGAGCCTGTGTCTGTGAAAAGATAATTAGTATTGCCAATAGCAGTGACTCTGCTTTTAAATATGAGATCAGAAAAATGTAGAGCTCATTAGCTAATTACCTTCAAATAACTGAGTATTTTACACACAACTTCAAGCTTCTTTGCGCATTTGCTATTAGAGTGAGATAAACAACCTAAACATATTCACAGAATAGCGCCTAGGCAAAGACAAGTCTTGGTCTGGCTGGTCCCCATTTCAGAAAATCATAACTTTGCTCCTAACAGCCTTTTTTCTCTTCTTTTTTTACAACCCAAACAGTTTTATGTGGGAATCTTTATCTTGACTGTCAAAATGTGGTGCTGGAGCAAATAAACACTGCTAGTTTATAGCTGTTCTGTGTCTAATGGGTATTACCAGTTAAAGCTGGGGCACAATAATGTGTATTGAAATTATTCCCTTCTGCAAGTCAGTAAGTATGCCATTATGTCTCTTTACCTCAAGATGCAATATGGTTTGTCTCTTTGCATATTGACATGATGATCTTACACCCCACTAAGGCACAAAAACAGAAACCATCTGCTTGTGTTACCATTGCCAGCTGATCCAAATACATGTTTAACCAGTCCAGTAATTTAATTGAAATTCCAATGTTTAACAATCTGGAATGCCCAGTTTCTGCATGCACTGTAGTCTTTGCCTCTACAATAACACCTTTAGCCTTTGGTGGGGGTCATTGGGCTTTAAAAAAGTTGTCTCTGGAATTATTGTAAGCAAAATAATTAACTAACACAGCTGCTGATGTTTCTGAAGAAGGAAATTGGAACCTCCTTTACCGCTATGTTTCAAGCATGCATGAGTGTTTAATATTCAATATGTTTTGGATGCATCTCATTCCAATAGCGTTAGAATGAAATGGCTCTTCATGGACCTCTTCAATCAATCTCAAAAGATTAGCTCTGCACTCAAGATTCAATTGAAAGAATGCTTCCTGAAGTGGCAGCAAGTGTTCAGACAGTGAAATTGTATTTTTGTCTTTTTAGGATTTTTTATGGCAGAATAATTAGCTGCATGTTTGGTATTTATCTCCTGTTGATGCTGTTCATGTGTTCCTGCTGCTTTGGTTTTTATCAACCACCCCATATCAACTGAGACATTGCTTCATTGAACCTACTGCATAAGCTGTCAGGCTTGTAATTACAGCCAATATTTAATTTCACATTTACTAAGCAGTGTCTTGTATCTTGTGTGTGCACAAAATCCCTCTCACATATTCACAAAAAGCATTACCATACCGGGTCATTTAACTAGCAGGAAGATGCACGCACGCACACACATGCTCGGACACACACCTACCTCTCTTCGATTGAAGTGATCCAGCAGCTAGATGATTTGCCAGTATGCCTCATGTTGTCAGATGATGGCAGGCATGCCGGACACTCAGCATTATTAAAGCCATTTGGCAGCTGTCCAGTTAGTGTGACCCTTCCATCAGCATAGAGGTATTAGTTTTGGGACAGGATGTGAAAGTGCACAGTGTGACTGAAAACTAACTTGTCATGCAATTCTCGGGTAACCCAGCCAAAAAATCTCATTGGGGGACTATTAAAAGGTAAAATTCTATAAGGTGCAGATAGTTGTAATCCTATTCAAGTTGTTGTAAAACAGTAAGTGAGGGCCATCTCTAGGAGCCTAATCAGAGTATCACATTTACAGCTGGGGTTGCAGGTAGATCTAGTGTTTCATAAGACTTTAACTGGATGATGCTGGTTTAAGCGTTGTCCCAGTGAGAATCTGTCCTGCTGAAATGTCCATAAACTGGACCCTGAATCTACCATCTCTTAACTCAACTGCCTCACAACTGGTGACCACAGGTTAAAGCTCAGTTGTAATTTGGTTTCTATCGCTGTCTTACCTACTTTTTAATTTGAACTTGTATGAACTACAGAAACTGCTAGAGAAATTAAATTCAGATTTTGTTGTTCATATATATTAATACTTAATTTATTCACATCCTTAATTGTGTCAGATATTGTAATAATAACTACTATACTTTTGACTTGTGATTGCATTCTAATATCCCCCACCTTCATAAATCAAGAACCCCTTCTTTCATGATAAACCCTTTGATAAAGTATCACATGTTCCGCTTCTTTCATTATAGTATTTCAAGACTGCTGCCTCTAAAAAAAAAACAAAACAAAAAAAACACCTTGGCGATGCTCAAACCTGGCCATCTGATGGGGGCCTTGTTGTGTGACTGTTGTGCTCACTTGCCTTCTGGGTCCCCAAGCAGGCTCTCATTTACGTGTTATTCATTCAGAGTTTGACAGAGGTGGCCAATTAGTCAAGGTGGGGATTACACCCCTGAAACCAAAAGTCTGTAGACATTCACCATATCTTGAACCAGTAGGGAAAGGCAATGATGCATCTGATTATGTAGTCAATACTGAATGAGGCATTACTGCCTTGCGAACAGCAAAGGAGCCCACTTAGTCATGCTGATGATGATGCCCTGTCTCAACAGGAAACTGGTAATCAGTAAAACTGACCTTGATTCAAATGAATTATCCCTGCAGGGTGCCCGAGTGATATAAAGTGAACAATATGCCACTCCCAATTTTCATTTTTGCTTAAAGATATCTGAGGGGTTGATATAGGGGCCATTTTGGCCACTTCACTTTTGTAGCTATGAATCAAATGTTTTTTATGGTGTTAGAAGTGTGTTGGTTCTCTCGCTGGTGGTTGGAGGTACTGCAGTGGCATCACTGGTCATCAAGTGCTCTGTTGCCTGAGACCAAATTGGCGGCTTTGCATTAAATTACTAATGTGCCTGGCAGAGCTACTTCATCCCCCCCGATCAAAGTGACAGGGCAGGTGTAAAGCACTCTACTCTGCTTTCGGTGAGATCATTGGAGAATGGGTTTTGCGGATGGCTTGGCAGTGTGCAAAGTTGTCTTTGAGAAATGTTTTTTTTTTTTTTTAATTCCCTCGATTTCTGCCTCACTGATTTGACAGTTGCAGAACAATGAGGAAAAAGTAGCGGACCAGTTCCACCAGCATTCAAAGTCCCAGTGTGGTAAACGTATAAACCTGGCCGCCTCTGCAGCTTTGCACTTTGTAATATTATGGTAATTTTCACTATTTAAGTAAATAGACTAACAAAAAAACCACAGCAAAAACAGATTAACCACCATCTATATTTCTTTATCCGATAGTGACAGTGGATAGACAGGGAAGGGGGAGAGAAAGAGAGGGGATGACACACAGCAACGGCTGCAGGTCTGATCTGAACCCGAGCCGCTGATAAGGACTCGGCCTACATGGGGCGCATGCTCTTACTGGGAGAGCAAGAGGCCACCCCGACCATCTATTTTTTTTTAAGGAGCAGTTTGGTTGGCCACTTCAACTAGTTTTACAGTAAATTAAGGTTTGGAGGATGGTAAAATCTGAGGTGAATCTTTATATACAAAATAAACGGATGAATGTACAAGTGTAGTCTTTTCTGTGGGACTCCTATGTTCCAGCTGGGTGGTGTGTTTGTCATAGGCTTCAGTTTGCCCAGATTCATGACCCCGGGCACCAGGTCTTTGAAGAATAGGATATGATTGCCCAAGGAGCCACAAGGATAAACCCTCATGTAAGTTCCTCAAAAGCTTTTCAAGTTAAGCAAGTTAGCGGCTTTTATGATTTTTTTTATTTATTTTTTATTTATTTTATTCCAAAGAGGCGAGGAGTCTTTGCTCTATGCCATCTCTACCTCTCTCACCACAGTGAGGGAGTGGTAACATGGCGTGTGGAAAATGTCTGAGCTGAAATGCAAATAAATCAGTGAATTCACGGGCAATTAAGTGAAACCCATGCAGCATTTTCCTCGCCAATGTACGGTCTTTAGCAAACAAAATGGAGGAAATCTGGCTGCGGCTCATCACTCGTAAATGTATTACGGACTGCAACACCGGGATTTTCATGAAAACATAACAATAGCGCTGCTGTTTACGATGCAACAACATGTGCGGGTGATGAGTGTGACGCTAAAAAAGCGAGGCACATGAGTGAAGATGACATAAACCACGCAGGTGACTAATCACTTACGGACCCTCCCCCCTCTCTCCGATTTGCTCCCTCCTCCTTTTCAACATGAAATAAAAAAAAAATAGTCATTGACATTTACACATGGGCTTGCATTAAAAAATGGTCTCCTGCATTCCTGGACAATCAATAGAACATCAAAATAATAAAACGCCAATATTACATGTATTACATAAACACAGTTGTAAACAAGTTGGACCTGTTTTACAGTAGAGTCAGTTATTTGAAATGCTGGATTTTTTAGAAAGGATGCATCGTGCTCAAGATTACCACAAGAGACCAGTTCTCAGCATTGGGTTTTGAAATTAATGTCTGGCCAATGCATGCTCTTTCTGGAAGCAAAGATGGAGTCTGTGCATGAGGGAGAAGAGCTTTGACTTCAGGTGCAATGTGAAGGCGTTGGAAAACCAGGCACCTTTTTATGATGATTAATGAGCTACATCTTATGCCAGCAATTTTAAATGCATTCTCCTGATCATAAGCATAAGAAAAAAAACACACTCACTACACAAAATGCACACACAATATAAAAACAAATGTATAAGTAAATGTAAGTGCCTACTGACTCTCACTCTGTGGAGTAGATAGAAGTGAGGAGATGCTTTTGATTTGATTTGGGGTTGTTGATAGGCCTGTGTTACTTGTGCTCAGTGTTTCTCACACACAGACTAATTTGTGGCTGTCCGCCACAATCAACACCGGTTGCCACACATTGCGTTTCTTTGTTGTTGTTTTTAACGCTATTTAAAGCACTCATTCGTTGAATATCCTTTCCTTGGTCTCCTCAGTCTCTCTGTCACACGACACACACTCAGCCCCTCTCCTCCGTGCACACAGCGTCTGTTTTCATGAAAACAGTGCTGCCAACTTAGATTTAGCGCCTTTTCAGACCCTCTTTGCGACTTTTTTCACAAAAGTGGCTAGCGACAAATCTGGCGACTTTCTGCAGAAAAGACAGCGACTTTGTGTATGTATGGATATATATATATATATATATAATATATATATATATATATAATATATATATATATATATATATATATATATATAGATATAATATATATAAATATATATAAAAAAAATGAGGATGGGCTGCTTTTATGAAGAGCAGCCCATGTCCTCTCCTCATGTGTGGCAGAACTGCACACAGTGCGCAGGCAGGTAGAAAGGGGAGAAGTGACAGGGTGCATAGGCCGGTGTAGGTACAAGAGACAGCAGGACGGGAGAAAGACGCAGCCGAGCTGGCCTGGCCCTGGGATTACTCTCCATCTACCTTGCTGACACATCTACTAAGCTTTATGCAGATTATTTTGTAATGATGCCACAAATATGCAAATGAGTCATTTCCCCCCTCAAATCCTTAGAATAGCTTTTAATTCCATACTATCAATGCACATTCAATTCCATATCAAAACATGACCAAAATTGATGAAGTTTGTGTTATACCTTTTACAGAGAGTGAAGAAAAAGGAATATTAGGCTGTTCACAAAATAGCAGTATTTACATTTTTCTTGACTAACTCAAATTTACTGTATGAACTGAGAAATGTCTTAAGGGTTTGCTTTACTTTACACTGCACTAATATTTAGTTGCATAACGATTATTTTTGAGAACTGCTTCACATATGTGCTGCATGGAGTCAACCAACTTCTGGCACCCGTGAACAGGTAGTCCAGCCCAGGACGATTGAACTACATTCCACAATTCCTCTGCATTACTGGGTTTTTCCTCAGAAACCGCATTTTTGATGTCACCCCACAAGTTTTCTATGGGATTGAGTTCCGGGGATTGGGATGGCCACGCCATAACACCAATCTTGTTCATCTGGAACCAAGACTTTGCTCGCTTACTGGTGTGTTTTGGGTCATTGTCTTGTTGAAAGACCCCTTTCAAAAGACATTTCCTCTTCAGCATAAGGCAACATTACCTCTTCAATTATTTTGTGGTATTGAAACTGATCCATGATCCCTGGTATGTGATAAATCGGCCCAACACCACAGAATGAGAAAATCCCCATAAAATGATTTTTGCACCACCACGCTTATTGTCTTCAGTGTACTGTGGCTTGAATTCAGTGCATGGGGGGTCGTGGGACAAACTGTCTGCGGCCCCTAGACCCCAAAAGAACAATTTTGCTCTCATCAGTCCACAGAATGTTGCGCATTGTTTTTCTTTTGGCCAATCATTGTGTCCGTTGGCAATTGTAACAGTACTCACAGGTAACTTTAAGTCTTCTTCGATTTTCCCGGCGCTGATCATTGGTTGAACCTTTGCCATTTTGGCTGTTCATCGATCCATTCAAATGGCAGTTGACCATTTTGTTTTTTTTCCTACACCTTTCAGGCTTTGGATGCCCTTTCAAGGCATATGAAATCATTTTGGCTGAGCAGCCTATGATTTTGTGCACTTTGTTTTCCCCTCTCCAATCAACTTTTTTTTATCAAAGTCTGCTGTTCCTCAGAGCAATGTCTGGAACGACCCATTTTGATGAGTATTTCAGTGTGAAATGCGCTATAGCCAGCATGCACAACATTTGGTCCCTTCCTTCCTTAAATAGGGGCCATAATTGACACCTGTTTCTTCACAGAATCAATCACCTCACTAATTGTCACAACAGTGCTATTATTTTGAACATGCCCCTTTCAATTAAATAGAATGAGCAGCATGCATGTGCTGACTGTTTGGTCTGTTAGTTTTCTATGACTCTACAACACTTACTAGTAAAATATTTGCCATGTAGAAATATAATTTATTCCAAAAATATGATTTACGAGGTTAGTGATGTTGGACTGATATTCTTTTGAACATAACTGTAGATGTTAGAGGTGTGATGAGAACCACTAGAGAGCTGCAGTGCAGACGGAGTGAGACTGCGTGGCCTCTGCAGCTTGTTCTCACAGTGAGTCACGGCAATGCCGGAAAAGCGGTCACAATTGTGTAGTTACAGTTTTCAAAACTTAATAATAAAGTATTACAGAGGGGAAAGTACTGGAACTGGGTTTCTGGTATCAGTATTGGTACAAATGTGATTGGTACCTGCACTTTTAAATCGTTTGGCATTATTTTAAATCCCCGTGAAAATGCAACAGTTAGGTCTGAAAAGGTTAGTTATACAAGAGAGAAGCCATTTTAAAAAACAAGCACTGTGAAAGGTTTTGTCATATCCTCAATTTGTGACTTTCGATTTGAATAAGAATTTTTCCAATCATATTTCATTTGAAGTGTTCTTTAAAATGTGTTAAAATCTTGTCTTGTGGCAGATTCCAAAAGGGTATACATTTTTATGAGGTAAATTGAGGGAACAAAAGCAGCACTGGGAAAAAATGAATGAAAAGAAAATCTGTATTGGCACTTAAAAATCCATATTGGTCATTCCCTAGTTTTTGTGATTGCCTATGCTTGCACTTTGATTCAGATCCCTACAAGTGCGGTGCCCCTTTATAGCGCGTGCCTATTTGGAACGAGCCGATTGCTTGGTTCCTAGAATTGTTGCTTGTAGTATTGTCGGAAGGCGTGCCCCTTCAAAGCATCCTCAGGCAAACAAAATTTAAGATTCTTGAAAGTGAATTACAATCAGCATGGCTTTGCATTGTTTTTTTTTTGTATTTTCAGCTCCTTGCTGTAACCGTACCTTGTTTGTTGGGTGACAGTGTTGTTAGACTTGATATAGTCTGAATAAAAGAAATCTCTCGTGTGTAAAAGAGCTGATTAGTCATGTCAGGTGATTATATGTCCTCTGGTATACATCTCTAGTCTGCCAGAACAGAGAATTGTCTTTTAGCAAACTGATCTGCCTTGCTATAGAGTCTCTATGCATGAAGGTACAGTATGTGGGCCTCAGAACATACCATGAAGCAGCCCACATTAATGAGCTGTGCAGCGAAGAAGGTGCCTCTGAAAATGTACTGAACACTTGTTCGTTCTCTTTGGCAGCAGTCTTCTCAACAGTGTCAGCTCTTTCGATCTGCTGCTTGACAGTGTTCCAACCCCCTCTGCTTATCACAGCTACAGTGTAAATCAAGGCCTGTTTGCTGTGAGATTCCATATATTTGTTCTCAGGGGTTTTTGCTTGCTTGTTTTGTTTTTTTCCCCCCCCTGATTTCTCTGTTCCAACACCAGACCCATTTTACGCCTTTGTCACCTCAGCGCATGCCAGTGGTTGCAGTTTGAATTATCTGTGAAATAAGTAGGCTTTGTTCTGAAAATGCCACAGTATGTGTGAGCTTCCTTCATCTCTTTTTTTAACCGAGGGCTGACCTGAGAGATGTTGGCATCAGCACAATGGTGCACATAGTGAATGGATGCTTTATCTTCCCTATTTTAACAAGGCTTACCCATTCAGACCGCCTTCAGAAAATCTGGAAATTAAATAACCTTTTCTTTTCTGGAGTTAAGTGTTTTTCTAGGATGTCAATAGCTATAACATTTTGGCAAAATATGGTCTATAAATGAAAAAGGATGTTTCTTTTCTGTGTGTGGTTATAATGTTACCTTATACTCAGCCAGCCCTCTTCTCCTTTTCTTCTGTTGCTTCAGGTTCAATTACAGATCAACACACCATCTCACCACTAATGGATTCTACGAGTTCCTCAACTGGTTTGATGAGAGGGCCTGGTACCCTTTGGGCAGGATCGTTGGTGGCACAGTAAGTTTCTCTTCAAATTGATGCAGCCAACCTCCACATTTTTAAATTTCTTTTTCATCATTTGGTTTCATTTTTCAGCTATTCTTGGGTGTCTTCAGGGGAATACAGATTTATTGAAGAAATGATTGAGATGAGACGGTGAATGGTTGTTCGCAATTCTGGAAATTGGGGGGGGAGTGTGCGTGCTCCAGCTCTTGATGTATCACACTGTTCAGCCTCTCCAGAAGGTCTTATGCAAGGGTGCTGGAAAGGATGCTCCAGGCGATTAATGAACCTCAGATTGAGGAGGAGCAGTGCAGCCTCCATCCTAGTTGTGGAACCTCTTTAATCTCTTTTTTTTCTTTAGATAATTTACTTGGAATTTATAGCCTTTACTTGATATGACAGCTTAGACATGCAAGAGGAAAGAGAGGTGGAATGACATGCAGCAAGGGGCCGTAGGCCATAATTGAACCCACAGCCGCTGTGGCGAGGACTACACCACCATACATGGATGCACGCTCCACCAGACGAGCCACCCAGCCACCCCTCCTTTAATCTCTAAAATCTTGGAAGAATACTGCAGGGGTCATGGAGCTTGCCAAAGTATTTTTGTTTTTTGTACCTGGAAATGGCTTATGACCACGTCCTGCAGAGTGTCTTATAGGGGAGGACTGGGGGCCACTGACGAAGTGCTCGTTTTCCAGAATGAGAAATGTGTACAGTATGTATCAACAGCAATAAGTATAAGGTTTTGGCCTGATGACTTTTATGGTAGGCCCTGCTATCGAGTTTCCAGTTTGGTTATCCATGTATTGCATTGCCACATTTTAGCTGATGATGTAGCGCTTTTGGTTAATCAGACTCTGACCTCTGGTGTAAACTAGCTTGCTTTGCGTCAGACTTGGGCTACACAATGTTTTGTGTCATCGTTTATATCAGGATGTCCGCATGCGCGATAGTCACGTAGCAGGACGTTGCGATGTTGACGCTAAAACTTTTTTGCTGCTTGATAAGAAAGTAAACTTTAACCGTTCTCATTTTACATGATTGTTGTGTTGTCTTCCCGTCAAAATTGA
>NC_045746.1:15539042-15539224 GCF_008692095.1 Etheostoma spectabile
CTTTTGTTGATGCTTTTTATCAATGTTTGTCATTTCTTTTAAGTTTTCAACACTAACTTATTAACTTTAATTTTACAATTAGTTTAGGAATATATGGTCAATAAACCTTTATTTATACCATTAAACCCTTTATAGGAAATTATACCTAATATTTGAGTTGGAAAAGCAGAAATTAGGAATTA
>NC_045746.1:15539234-15540790 GCF_008692095.1 Etheostoma spectabile
TAAAATTAAAGGAATGGATGTTGATGGAGAATCACAGACTGGAATGTCATTTTTTACTCAGTAATATTTCAAAACCACTTCAACGTTTTTTGTTCAAATGCTATAAAATTGAATAAGACAGCCCAAAATTAATGAAAGAGAGTTGTACTTGCCAAAGAGCGTTGTGTGGAATCAGTCATGTTAATGGGTAATTAAAAAGAAAACGGGTCAATTTGACCCAAACACAACATGAGGGTTAAGACCATGTTGGCATCGTGGGTATGTGATGTAACATTAGTCTGACGGGGTTTGTGCTGACACAGTTAAGCAACAGTAGTCCATCTTATGTTTGCTGCAAAAACAAACTAAATGACCTGATTAATGAAACGTTATCAGGAGGCCTGGCTAAAGCTAATATAGTTAGCCTAAAGAAACAATGTGTCTGTGTCAACTAACATTACAGTTTGGAGCCGCGACACTGGAAACGCAACACTAATCTACAACAGCAGACTGTCTAATATAACGTAATTAACACTGATTTAAGTGTTCTTGGATACACAGTTTGGTGCTAGATTGACTCTAGATTGGGCTGCATGCACAGCCAACCACCAATCACAATCATTGTTGATCAATGTTTATCAATTTAGCAAACAAACAAGCAGGCCCCGCTAGACGACCCCAACCTGAAATTTAGAGGAAGCGACACACATGTATTATTAATTTCATTGACTTTAGCCAAGAATTATATGAATACAATGGTGTCATGTGAGTCATCTCTTCAAAATCACTCTTGCATTGTAGTTTGTAAAGCATTAAAGTTCAACAAAGAAGGTTTAACGTAAGAAACCATTCTGGTTTACTTTTTTCTGTGTAGATGCAATACACTACAAAATCACTTATTTTCAAATAGAGCTGTTATTACATTTTGTAAAAAATTGTCTTTTTCAAATCGCCATGGATGAATGTGTAGATGTTTGGATGAGGGTCAGCAGCTCCAAGTCTGAAGCCATGCCACTCTACTAGATTGCCCCTCTCTGCCTAGGAGCCCAGTTGCTGGCTCAGGTGAGGGAGTACAGAATTGGGACCTTGTTCATGAGCAAGGGTAAGATGGAGCCTTGGATTGACTGGCATATTGGTACAGAATTCTGTGATGTGGCTGTTGTACTTGACTATGGAGGGAGCTAAGTCTGAAGGCAATGCTCTGGATTTACAAGTTGGTATCTCACCTGTGGTCATAAGCTCTGGGTAGTGACTGACAGAATGAGCCCACAGATTCAAGCTGATCTCCCCACATAGGGTTTCTGGGCTCATTCTTGGGGATAAGTTGAGGACACACAGAAACCTCTTGCTGTAGAACCACAGCTCTTCATTAAAAACAGGCACTTTGGGAATCTGATTAGGAAGAGTTTTTTTACACGTCCATATGGGAAAAGTCCCACCTTGTCCACCTTGGAATCCCAGATAGACCCCTAAACATGCTGGAAGGATTACACATCCCACATGGCCTGGGAAGGCTTTGGAAGATGCTGCTCGGGGGGGAGGGAGGGAGTCTGGGCTACTTAGCATGCTGCCATAGT
>NC_045746.1:15540802-15542630 GCF_008692095.1 Etheostoma spectabile
CTTAAGTGGTTTAAAAAAAAAAAAGAATAGATGGATGAAGTTTTATTTTGGCCATGGCTGGAATTTGTGGGGAATTTGCAAAGATCTGCAGTCTCAATCCCTTTTATATTGAAGGATAATCAGAGCACCAAGCAGGCTCCAGTCAATCCATCCTTGAGTATAGCCAGGCATTAAATTATGCTTTAAATCATGATTTATTATATTAAGATACCTATGTCTACCATGACCCTGAAAAATGTGGCAAATCTTCAGCCTGTTGTAATGGATATCTTCACAATCCAGTAGCAACAGTGAGCTGTTAACGTGACAGATTCTTGGCTGCCATGACCGTCCTGTTTACCAGCAGCAACCATTGTTGTGAAACATTGACCCTTTTCAGTGAAAAATACAACATGCCGATTCCACGCAATTTATCTTCCATTCCCCCCTCCTCGGTGCCCTTTTTTCCCCCCAACCTCATCTTCTCAACCCTTCATCTTGAGAACTGTACGGCCTGTGTGCGTAAAACACCTTTTGGCCTATCCATCTCCCTCCTTTAACAACCCACATCTGCCTTCTTTCTTTTGACCACGCTTCACAAACCTACCAGGTTTGCACTCTGAGCTGTAATTGTACAAGCTAATGATGCATCAGGACTACATAATCCAAGTCTTAAGTTCCAAATAAATGACTCCCAATGTGTTTGGGTTCAGCAAAGAGGCAGGAGTACAGCCTGGCCCTCGATGTCTGTGGTGTAACTTTCTTTCTCTTCCTACTTTTTCTTTCTTGTCTGTGTAGGTTGATTTGAGAGTTTCTCTGTACAGTTGAGACAGCAAGCCATGTTAATGTTGTGTATTGCTATCGGATGCCGTTAACATTACAGCACCAAGCAGATGGGGTAGGAGCAGTAGCCACACTACATGATGTTTAAACATAGAATTCACTATGGCATAAGAGACACAAGGAATTGGAATCCAAAACCCATCCATCAGCATTCACCTGTCATTAGAAATTATTATCAGCTACTGGTAATGGCATATGACGGGCCCAGTTTGTAATAATGGATGTGCTTGGTCGGTTACAGTTCATGGATACTTTGGTCAGGCCTGTATCTATCGGATGAGAGATGAAACCCGTAATTGGACTGGTAATCGTAATTGGAAAGAGTATTTTTACATCAATTTTCATGACATTTACAAGATCCTTGGGCTGCACAACGCATTGTCTTTTGCATACAAATAAGCATACAAAGCCCACATTTTTCCTCTGTACACTTGTGTTGGCATTTCATGAAAGCATAAGTAAAAAAACACATAACTGCAGAGTAATACACAGATTTGCAGATTATAGTGAGTTGTGCTGATCTCTGCTCAAATTTAGTTTAACTTAAAAGTCATTTAATTTTCCAGTTGAACATTATGGGAACTTTTTTTAATTCACTCAGAAGACTACCCTCAAACTCCAAATAGTGGACATAGAGCCTCTGTTTCATCAGAGGTTGGGTTTTGTACGAGGTGAGAGGAAGATAGGTTCTGAAATGGGCTGTTACGTTGTGTAATGTATTCTTCCTCTTTACCAAAACTGGCTAGATGTTGATAATTTCTATTTACAGACAATTTTGTGTTTGTGTGTACTATATACAATAGCTACTAGGTATTTAAAACAAAAACAGGTTAAAACTGGCAATGAGGCCTAGTTTATTTTTTTATTTTTTTATTTATTTTTTGAAAATTGTTAAGCTGAGCCGTGTTAGGAGAGCAATTTCAGTGGGTATAATTTGCAGAGTGATTGCCTGGCCAGGATACGTCTTGGATTGCAATTACCGAGCCATAATGGTAGTCACGATGTC
>NC_045746.1:15542640-15563846 GCF_008692095.1 Etheostoma spectabile
GTGTTATGCCGAACATTGTCGGCAGATGGTTGCGTCCACACCATTGCCACTAAGAGGATGATACTGTTAATATTGGAATCACTGAACATGTCGCTTTACCAACCTAATTGAAGTAATTTTGTCTGTCCTGAAGAATGATGCACTGCAGGTGAATGGTTGACAGACGGGGTAGGGAAGTCAAAGTATTGACAGATGAACTAATACATTGTTGATTTGGTCTTTCAGTGGGATCTGTTAATGATTAAAAACAAAGTTGAAAAAAGTGCCACCTTGTCCTTAGGTCTGCTGACAACCCACATTTGACTTGAAAGAAGTTTAGTCAGGCACTTTCACACAGTCACATCATGTCTTGTAGTGTTCACAGGAATTTCAAAAGCAGGTGGATGGGTCGTTCGGTTGGCCATGCTAAATTCAAATGTCTCTGTATAACATGCACATCTATGCAAAATGGAGCAAGATCCAGAAACTGATGCAGGAAGGTGATCTGACCGAGCTACTGCAGAGGTTCATCCAGCTGGTATAGCGATAGAACCACGTCCATTTCAGACTTTTACCTGCTCTCTTTTATATAAGGGCTGATCTGTGTTCTGTTGCTAGGATAATCTGGTGACTTGTTCCACCGGGATGGTAGTTGCGGGAGTAACAGAAAGCCACTCACTCTATTTACTGTGTAGGCTAATTGTCAAAATCCCACTTGTTTGCATGACTGAGCTAGATAATTTTCTGAACACAGTCAGGCTTCAGGAAAAAAGGGCATTTATTTTACTCCCACACTGTATTCAAATTTTAAAATGAATATGTGAGAGCTCTTATTTGCATCAAGCTTGTGCTTTTAAAACACGCAGGGGTGTGGACAAGGGCTGGGTTCATCTCAGATTGGTGCAGTGTTTCTCAAGTTGCCCGTGATGCAGGTACAATCAATGGCTTTTGTTTAGAAAACTTTCTGACAGTACATTCCCGTCACGTTTTTCCAAAACGTGTCTTGACATTGTAACAATGTCTCCTTTCACATGTGGAGTGGTGGCCTGTGACTTCTGGCTCCAGGTGGAATTTCAAAAATCACCATTGCTCTACCAAAAAAACCGTGAGGCTCTTTTCTGTTACAGTAAACCTTTTACCTGCCTGCGCTCTGTTTAATATACCCTTTCTCTCCTTTCATTCACTACATTTCACTTTTCCTCATTCTCTTTAACCTCTCTGCCTTTTTATCTTTCATCATCTCGCAGCAGCTGTCTGCTTTTGCCTTTCTCTAACGTATGGCTGTCTTTTCTCACCTCCACTTTGTCTCTATTCTTTATTCAAAATCGGGCACATTATCCTGAACGTCCTCATTCATTGTGTATTAATAGCATTAAGTCTTGGATGGGTTACACCACTTGGAACGGATGCGGCAATATCAGTTAATATGACAGTATGGAGCCTTCCTGCTTAGACCAGTCCAGCTGCCCTCTCTCTTCTTATTTCCCCTCTTACTCCCACCCATCATCCAATCCCCAGAGGACGACTGTCAGTTGCTCTTTCTTCTGAGCTGTAGATAAGAAAGGAAGGCTTCTCTAATGTGACAGTCCATAACAACAGCAGGCTGTCAAGCCAATAAACCACTCTTTGTTGCCATAAGGACAATGACTTACATGCCTTTTGGGTAACAGTCATTTTGTTGTTGATATTTTCATAAGGAACATGTAACGTGTGGCGTTCTTGAATGCTAATTTGGAGAAAAGTTCTTGTAAATTATGCACAGAATTTTTTTTATTTTTTTTTTTATTTTTTTGCCATCTAGCCAAACCTTGAGGTAGGCTGTGATGAACAATCTCAATCATCTCTGTAATGTTTTGGAGACCTGGGCCCTAACACGGAGTTCAAAATGGCTCATAATTACAACCGTAATTTTGTATATGACAGGATACTGCTCCTTTAGATTGAGTCCTATCCTTAGAGCCGAGAGGCAAGACATGGTTGATTTTCATTGAAGTAGATTGGCTGATAAAGATTAGGTCTCCTAGGCACCGGCTAATTAGAGATGCGAAGATCTGAATTTGTTAGCAGCGAGGCAAAGAGCATGGTCTACAGCTACAGTGAGCACATATCAGGAACATCAGTCACACGCTAAACATAGCATAACATACAGCCAGTGTACTGCAGAGGGCTGTAATTGGATCGGCTCTCACGTATAGACAAGACAGGGCCACGAGGCCTCGCCTACCTAGGTCACAGCTTCGACTGAATGTTTTGTTAGAGAACACTATACATGGCAATCTATTTTTGACAACATTTTTAAGTTGAGCATGGCGTATGTTTGGCCTTTTTCAAGAGAATAATCTACTGGCTCTAAATAAGTGTGTTGGTGTAGATGCCTTTGTCTCATTCAATAAAATGCATTGATAATAATGTAGCTTATTATGTTCCATGGTCCTCCAGTTTGTAATGCCCAGAATTGTTCTTGTCTTTATCTAAAATATTTTCCCCCTCGTGGCACCTTTTATGGTTCCATTACTTATGTCTAAGGCTTCATCAAAAGATTATAATGTATTAATCCCACAATTATTTTCTTGATTAACTGATCTGTCCACAAAACATCAGAAAACCGTTACCTAAAACCCAAGTTTACGTCATAACATGCCTTTTTTTTTTTTACCAACAATCACCCATCTGTCTACTCGGGTGTCACATTATTTTCCTTTCTGTCCTCAATATCCCTCTCACCCTTTATTTTGCTCAACCTCTCTCTTTGCCCCCTCACTCAGGTATACCCGGGGTTGATGGTGACTGCCGGCCTCATCCACTACATGCTCAACCTGCTCCACATCACTGTCCACATCCGTGATGTGTGTGTCTTTCTGGCTCCGGTGTTCAGCGGTCTGACAGCCATCTCCACCTTCCTGCTGACGCGGGAGCTGTGGAACCAGGGTGCAGGGCTCCTGGCGGCCTGCTTCATTGCCATCGTGCCTGGCTATATCTCCCGCTCCGTCGCAGGCTCTTTTGACAATGAGGGCATCGCCATCTTCGCCCTGCAATTTACCTACTACCTCTGGGTATGTACACTGGTCGTTTGATGGAAAACTGCAATGAGGAACTGTACATAAAAATGTATTTTAGGTCAGTTTAAACTTCTCCTTTGTTAGAAACAATGTGTCTACATTTCTGCCCTCATTATTGGGGAGAAATGTAGACACATTGTTTCTGAGGACAGGCTTTACCTATCCAGAGAATTAGCCCTATTTTTTATTTATTTATCCAGAGGCTTAAAAGGCACACAGGGCATCTTTGCCGACCATGTGGAGCCCAGGAAACAAAATGTTGCACTGTATCACCTTCACAAGAAGATGACCTTACGAGTAGAATTTAAAAAAAGATCTTGGGTTAAAGGTTGAATGGGTGCCCCACCAATTTTTCTTTCCTTTTTTCAAATACACAAGTGAATACAGCGCGTTCACTTACCTGCTTACAGGGCGGCTGACCTTGTTGAATTCACACCTTCACTGTGCTCAACAAGGTCAGATTTATTTTGTATGTAACAAAATTTTGTTCCCAAAACAACTTTGTCCTTGTTATCCTTGTCCTGCGTTAGACATTGAAAGCTAAAAAAAAACATCCAAGCTGAAGGTCCTACGCTCATTTGCATATGTCTAACATCCTTATGCAATCATTTGCATACAGGATAGTGGTTGTGTCAGCAAGGTAGAAAGAAATAGAAATCTTTAGCCAAATAATCCCAAATTCAATACAGAAATTTTAATTTATTTATTTTATTATTACTTAGGTAACCTATCTTTGAAGTGAAAAAGAAATTCTACAAAGGGAGGAAAAAAAGATCAATAAAGAATTCTCAAAGAAGGCTGGCTTGCCCAGGGCCAGGCCAGCTCGGCTGCGTCTTTCTCCCGTTGCGTCTTGCTGTCTCTTGTACCTATGCCGGCCCCCACACCCTGTTCCTTGTCCCCTTTCTACCTGCATGGGCACTGTGCAGTTCTGTTGCACATAAAGAGAGAGGGGAAGGCAGGGGCTGCTCCACTGCTGCTCACAAAACCGATTCAGAGAGAAGTGACTGTTTTAGCGGCCACAGGAGAGAGAAATACCTTGCTGGACAATACTGCTGACTTTTTTTTACAGAAAGTTGCTCTTTTCTACACAAAGTTGCCATATTTGTCACTGGTCGCTTTTGTGGAAAAAATAGTCGCAAAGGGGGTCTGAAAAGTCGCGAAGTTGGCAACACTGTTTTCTTAGAGACAAACGTTGTGTGCGCAGTGGGGGAGGGGTTGTGTATGTGTGTGTAGAGTGACAGAGAGATGGAGAAGAGCAGGAAAAGGAAATGCAGCTGAACAAATGCATGTTTTAAATAGCGTTTAAAAAAAATAAATAACAAAACACAATGTGTGGCGTCCGGTGCTGATTGTGGCACACCTCCACAAATTAGTCTGTGCGGGAAACACTGGTCAGCACTGACAGTAGGACTATTCATCGGCCACTTGCACATTGTAGCAAAAGACAAGGCTCATACACCTGAATGAGGGAATTCAGGTAGATGGGCGCCATATTTTTTCCTACTTTTGTAAGTGAGCTTTAGTGACCTGAACTTAATATGATTGCCAACAGGGCACAGAGTGGAGGGTAATGAAAAGTGGAATGACGAGCTGTTTTGGCTGGTTGAAGACCAGACTGCCACAATTCTGACCATTTGAAGACTGTGCATTCTGGCAGCCCTGGACTTAAAAGATCTGGATGTCTAGCTGGTTCTTCTGGTTCAATACGATGAAATTAAAAGATGTGGTCATTACCTGATGTTACAGTTAAAAGTAATCTTGTTTCTTCTGCTGAGGTCAGGGAGGATTGCTTTAGCAAAACACATGGATATCACTGCTTATCTTTAGGGCTCTGTGGGCATAGTTCTAGTCAATAAAATGATTTTCTATTAACAAAACTGCCTCATATTCCCGTAGACAGCAGTCATAGAATATAAAGATAAGAGGTTACAGTGAAGCAATTATAGTCAATCACTGTGAAAGAATCTTACACTTGCACAGTTAAACTGCACAGGAGCAGGTGTCAAATGAATATGAACATTCAAAGAGTCCAAATTTTAAATTTGTCAAATTTATCGATGTGAAAGACTGAATTGTTTGTAAGGAAGTGATCTGCAATCAGCTGCACAGGCCCTTTTTTATTATTATTTTATTTTTATTTATTTTTTATTTTTATTATTAAATAAAAAGGAGTACATGCACGGCCTTTTCACAAACAAACATTTAGCTGTGAAAGTGCCTGTGCAATATAATTTCTTTGGAAATCATTAAGGCTATCCTTAATGCTTTGCTGTAAAGAAAAGCAGTTGTAGGTAACACTGTCGTTAGCCATCTTTATCTCTGGCTGAAAACGTTATAGTAGACAAATATTAACAGAAATGAATAAATTCAAATACCAGCAGTCAACCATTGCTTTCATTGGTTTGCTCCTTTCTAAAGCTTATTTTATGTCTTCTTCTTTGCACGTGCAACTTGGTTACTTTGGCAAATGACATCACATTTTGTTTTAACTCAGAAGCTTTGGGTATTATCTAGAAAAGATTATCACATGATAGGCTGCTGCAATGCTGCAAATAAGCTACATGTCTGTTATTGACCAACTGTAGCTGCATACTTGGTCATAGATAAGGCAGGCAAATAAACTACAATGATACAACATTGATGATTTTTTTTTATTATACCCGCAGCTTTCAAACATGACTGCCTGCAGCTGTTAGAGTACTTTTCAACTCAAAACAGAGCAAGGCCTGCAGTAGCCCTCACATGTATGCAAACATCTATTTAGAGGTCATAAAACGGTGTTCATTAGCATTCACTATAAATGTTCCGTCTTAGCTGATAGTTTACTGTACAACACACATGTTCACAGTACAGTAACATATTCAGGCTACAGTTAAGCCTAAACTATCCACACAACAAATGCAAAGTCATGTTTTCCTGCAAGTCGCAGATGTTTAATTCAGAAACATGGAAATTGAGGTTGTCACTTTGTTTTTTTTAGATAATCTTTATGGGGGTTTTCTCTTTTATTTGCTAGGGACAGTGGATAGACAGGAAAGTGGGTAGAGAAAAAGAGGGGAAGACACGCACCAAAGGGCCGCAGGTTGGATTTAAACCCGGGCCGCTGCAAAGGACTCAGCTTACACGGGGCGAACGCTCCTACTGGGCAAGGTTGTCACTTTATGTTCACATCACCTGTGCGTGCATGAAGATCTTTTCATAAGGGGCTACAAATGAAACATAGTTGTTGTAGATGCTGCAAAACTTTGCAAACTACTCAACAAAAAGGCAGCCTCAACATGTTGTACTTTTTTGGTTTTCCAAAATAAATACAGTTTTGATATTTTTATTTAAACTCTAAAATGTAGGGTTTCCAGGTTCAATTTAGATGTATAATTTAACGGTTGTAATGTAATAGTTATAGAAAAAAAAACTACATTCACACATTTGTTAAATGGCAGGGGGGGACCATGTTAGACAGACTGGTGAGCATAAAAAACAGTACTCTAACTGTCAAGTTGTAGAAAAGCAGTGAATGGTAATAGTAGCTCGTAGGCGATTTGTCCATTTCTTTATTTTACCTTCAAGGCATTGATTTCCCTTTTATACTCAAGCGTAAAGACATGCTGCGCAGTGGAGGCTTTCATCCAGGTAGAAGTAGTGGTGCAGGTATTTCATCATGCCATGCCTCACTGCGGTTTGTCACAGAGTAACAAGCTTGGAAGTACAGTTGCCGCCGGGTTGGAAGGGAGCTTTTATCTGTCCGAGGATTCAGCCATCCCAGTTTATGTCACTTTGTCAAATCGTACATGGATGCATGTCCACATGCGGTTTCATGGTGATAGTAGACACTCGGCTCGATCGTGTGGACAACTCCCTCACGGTTTCTGATTTGGCAATTACCTAGAATTTGGTATCCAGGTGGCTGGCTAAGCATGCCCGTTGTGTTTAAGTCCCGATACAATACACCTGGCACTGTGTCTGTGTGCCGACTCAGGAGATTGAAACCAAACAGCTAATAGTTTCAATTGGGGAGTTTACATCCTTAAACATACAGTGATTTGGGACACATTAGAAATGTATATTATGCACACATGTACAGTATATACAGGCTTTTATATGTACTGTATGTACATAAGAAAACAATTCACACTGAATTTGAAGTCACTGACATTGCAGAGCCCTTTAAATCATATTTCAAGGAAACTGATCTGTCTGTGTGTTACTTAAGCTAGGAACAGACCCACTAATTATTGAGACCAACAAAGACTAACACCCAACAAGTAATGATCATTACCACCAACATTTTTAGTAAAAAAACAAAAACAAAGAGCAGCACATCAAACAGTAGATTAGACAATAGTTAGATTGCAATGCAAAACCAGTCACATGTGACTATACCAAAACAAAAAAGCACATCATGAAGACAGTTTGCCTGGCAAATTAACTGTATATTAAAAGAGAGAGCAAGGAAACAAAACCAAATGATGCCAGAATTTTTTTATTGAGATGAGGCATATTAAGACAGTTTGGCAAGAAGGACTGCACACTCTGCAAAGCTGCAGAGACGTGAACTGTGTTAAAGGTGAAATCTTGATGAAATGCGTTATGAAATACCTGCATTCTAGAATAATACACTCCACCCTCATAATGTTTTTCTTTCTCACTTTCTCAGTCAGTTTTGAAATGGTAATACCACTCACATGTGATTCTGTTTTTTTTTTTTAATATATATATATAAATGTTTCAAATAATAAGAACAGTCATGGCAAGTTGTAGCGCCCAGATCATAATTGATAATTTGCCTAACAATTGAAATGTTTGTCAGCCTCTTATGTAGACAAATAGATATGTTTCTTATTTTCACAGCACATTCCAAATGTGCTCTAAAAAACCTTTTTAAAGCACATTTGGCTCCTTTACATTTAAACAACAGAGCCATAATCCTTACCCATCCAATGCATTTTGTCCCTAATACATATGAGATGTTTTTGTCCTGTGTCCATATGAAATCATTTTTAACTCTGCAGGAGTCTCCAAATACGGCCACCATAACCATTTGTCTCACACTAGGAAATATGTGTTAGGGACATCGATTTATCTCTGCGCTTATAATTACCTCCTGTCCGCTTGCGTGTATGGACAATACGTCTACAAGTGAGGCAGGTGTTCTTTGAAGCAGCCATCACTGCCTCTTAAGGTGATGTGTCATCAGCAAAGCAGTGCCATCTAAAAAAATCCCTCTCCAATCACCTACCGCTTCTCACGTCCTCGGTTCTATCTGGCAAGGGCCCTGAAAACAATCATCTCGGCCATGCACCACTGCTTCCCATTATCAGTCTCATTTACCTACATTTGTCTTTGCGTTTTCTTTTCCTCCTCTCCGTCTTTCTTCAATCTTGTCTCCCTTTAATTGTCCTTGTCTTCTTTTGTCCCTCCCATTGTTTTGCTCTAGCTGCGTTCTGCCTCTTCTCTCTTGTTCTTTACCACCTTGCTCTATTCCTGTATTTCACTATTGCACGTTCCTTTTTTCCACTCTGTTCCTCGTCCTCTCCTTCATGTGGCAAAAACGCACAGAGCCACTCAAGTCTCAGCCCAATCTTCATTATCCGACTCCTTCATTTTATACGCTAATAACCCATTCAACTTCGCTAGCTTAATCTCTGTTTACCCCCTCTCTCTTAACCCACACACACACACACACACACACACCATCCTATAATCTATAATTGAATCCTCTCAGACCCCAGGAGAGCTGCTCTTTTTAACACCACAGCTCTCCGTAACATGAATACATACACAAACAGAGTTTCACTGCCTCGCTCTAACCCCGTGCACCATGCCTATAATGTTGTAACAGTAATGCCACTCTTTCTCTTGACTCACATTTAATTATCTGGGCTGGTATCACACTGTGACTTCTGTGTCTTGACAAAGCGAGTGGAGGCTGTGAGGGCAGTTCGAAAAGGGGGTTGAGACGCCAGTTGAATATATACATGCCTCTGAATGGACAGTGCAAGGCTGCACACTAATTTTGGCTTAACCTCAGCAGGAATATTGTCTGAGGAGAACACACCAGCTTGCACAGTAAATGTGACCAGGGCTTGTACTATTAATATAAATATCACCCCCATCTCCCCTAGAGACAGAAATCTAATCGCAATGGCACTTTAGTCCTGTTGACCTAAACCGAGCAACAACAAGTTCCACCTTTTGTATAGGAGAGACTGATAATCAGGTCACCGCCAAACTACTTACTGTGGCCCACCTCAACACATGAGGAAAGCAGTGCTTGAGGACAGTTTATTTTTGTGCATGCGCCAACAGTTTGAAGCAGCGTCAGCATGTCTGTCTGTGCAGTTAATTGATCCAGTGGTCTAGCCGGGATGCTCTGCTAGGTATTACTAGCAACTCTGTCATTGTTGGATGTAATCATCTCCTCCCCTCTCATCCATTGTCACATGTACTCTCCCAGAGTTTGATTTTGAATTCAAAAGTACACTGTTAAATTTGGGGTGTGTGTGTGTGAGTGTGAGAGTTTATCATTATCAGTGTTTTTTAAAATATTAATGTATACTTGTCTGCTTTATCGGCCTGTGGCGAGGAAGGAGAGCTTGTCTCTCAGTCCAGATTAAAACATGTTCCACTGCAATTGATCATGTTATTATATAGGATGTGCATCCACGTTTTTTTTTTTTTTGGTTTCTAATTTCCTTGATAGACCATCTGTTGATCTACTTGTCTTATTTGATGTTGATCATATGGATCTATTCGTAACAGACTGTTTTTTTCTCGTAGGTGAAGTCCGTGAAGACAGGCTCTGTATTCTGGACCATTGGCTGTTGTCTTTCCTATTTCTACATGGTGAGAATAGTTCACACACACAAACATTGACACAAACACACTGGCTACACAGTAACGATACACAGATTTGATTTAATCCTCCTTTTTTATCCCAATGAGAATTGTAAGTCAAAATCACATCATGACTTGTTACCATCTATTGATTTTTAATTATAATTTCACTTATTTTTTAAATTCTTGTTTACTCTGCTTTTTAACCATTTCTATTTTTATTTGATATTTGAGTACAGTATATGATTTGTGTATCTGCGTTTTCTATTTTGCGTGCGTTTGTTTTGTTTTACTATTGTGCAACCAACTAGCCTTTTTATCAGTTTAAGTCCTCATTGACCTCAATGACATTAAACAATATTTAAAACTAAAACCGCAGCATGTTTGCGCTGCCCTAAAAATAATCGACATAAGTGACAAGGTATTTTGTTCCAATCTTTTCAGTTAAATGGAAAATGTAGACAAATATAAATATTCTGTATTTTGGCATGCACAAAGAACATTCCCTGTTATACTTGTCCTTACCTGAGTTGAACGCACTGGCACTAACTGATTCTTCGGCACTGTGATGACAAGAGTGGACATTAAAAATGCTCTATTCTCATACACTGCTGCAGGAAATGCTTTGTCATTTTAGTCAGACTTCTTCCTTCTTATGAAACTATTGCCAGTTATTGCAAATGCTTTTTGTAAAGTAGCTTTGGGGCCTCATCTATGAAACTGCGGCAAATTTGCATCAGATGTGGCGTCCGGGCAAAACGTAGGATGTTAGTACTTGCAGAAATATTGGGATTTCTAAACCCGTGCACATGCACTTTCTACGCCGGATTCCCTTTATAAATCAAGATCGACTCTAAACGTAGTGCATCTTTGGAGGCTTCATGTCACGCCCATAATTGCCCTTAAGTAGTCGGTGAAACTCTCCAAATTAATAATCACGGACTTTTACTCGCTGTGAAGTTGTAGTTCTTGTTAGAGAGGTGGAAAAGAGAAAAATATGTTTGAAGGGCACATTGTGGGCATTACTAATGCCAAAAAAAAGCTTTTGAGTGACATGTTGCAGACCCAGTTGATGTCACAGCCTCAGAGGTTGGACCGTGGCCCAAATTGGAAGAAAAAAAAGAGAGAAGAAAAGTTCAGATGTTAAAGTTGATGCAAAAAACGCCTAGCGCTACACAGAGAGTGTGTTTCTGCCACGGGACGCCAGAGCTGACCCCTCTTGAAGTGGGATAGGTGTTGGCATGGTGTGGTTTCTCAGAGCGCTCTTCTGCAACGCTGGGCCCAAAACAGCACAGAGGTCCTATAGGACAGCTCGAGGCAGTTGGGACTGGCTCTGAAGACACTCATCCTCGATGCCAGCAAGTCTTCTTGCTGTCGGGTCTCCATTTGCCAAATCTCCCAATAGTGCAAAGCCAGCCGTTGTGCGTCATAACACGTGGTTTGCCTTTTTCTATCCACCAATCTGATTGTATCTAAGAAGTTAAAGGTGACTCTAATTATAAATGACAAATAGTTCTGCGCAAGGAGCATAAAATTGGTAAAACTTTTTATTGAACCTTTCACAGTAGGTAAAACATGCTTTAGACCTACAGTGTATATAAAAAAACAAACATTTAAAACAAAAATAAAAGGATCTAAAGCCATAAAAATAAACACTGTATAACACACTATGATAATGTATATGATGACCATATTAAAATAATGTGGGCGCCCAGTTAGCTTAGTTGGTAGAGCGGGCGCCCATATATAGAGGTTTGCTCCTCGATGCAGTGGGCCCGGGTTTGACTCTGACCTGCGGCCCTTGCTGCATTTCATTCCCCCTCTCTCCCCCCCTTTCAGCTCTTCAGCTTTCATGTCAAATAAAGGCCTATAATGCCCAACAAATCTTAAAAAAAAAAAAAAAGTGCTCCGCCAGACAGAGGCATCAAAAACATTAATGTAAACATTATTTGTCCTGTTTATTATTCATGAGTAAAATTCCATAACATGCCAATATAATCATAATATAAATATATTATAATAAAAATAACAGAACAGTTTTTTTCCCCCGCAAATATTTATTTATGTGAATTTACAATAGTGTTTTGTTTTTTTTTACTGCAAAACAAACCGTGAAAACAAACAAAAATCAAACCGTGTTTGTGTAAGATACTAATCGTAAGAATGGGTTTGTGAATTCTTTATATTATCCATGAGAGGAAATATGTCAATTCTCCCGTTTCTGTGCATACACCTGGCTCAGAGTGTCTGTGGAGGACCGCACATTCTCCCGTGAAGTTTGCTTTTTATAAATCCCAATTCTTGCTTAGAGAGCGGCGTATGTCATCCTTTGTGCGTACGCCATGTTTATAAATGAGGCCCCTGGTCTGTCAACAACAAATCCCACTTTATATGTATTTGGAGGTAGTTATAAATTCAGATCTGGTTCTTGATAATTAACCGTGCTCCTAAGATGGTAGTATTAGGAGCATTGGTCCTCTGTCCAGCATGGGCAAGGCATGGAAAAAGAGGAGCAGTTTAGCCAGTGTTGCCTGCATTATTCATAAATTCAGGCACAAACCCATCAGGGGATTGATGAGAGAGATGACATAAGAGGACGGTCTGGGCTCAATGCCGCAGTGACAGATTGTTTGCATGTGTATGTGAGGGACCCTGAGTGCCTATGAAAGTCTCCAGCTTCTTGCTCATTCCAGGCTAAATCTCTGTGGCCGGTAGAGAGACAGATATCAAATGAAACAGAATCCAGCTTCATCGATCACACTGGGCCACAGCGTCCGAGGGGGCATAGAGAGGATTGGAGAGATAGGAGTGATGGACAGATGAATAGAATAGGAGACAAAACAGAGAATGGAGACAGGCACAGACAAAAGGATAGAGAGAGAGAGAGCTGTGGAAAGATACAGGGGGTATAGTGGACAGAGATGAAGAAAAACACAGAATGATAAGACAGGAGAGAGAAAATGCTGTGATGTGTAACTTCCACGCTGCCCTCGTCAGAAGCAATGGGAACATAGTCTCCATGCTTCGTTCTCCTTACCACTTTCTCTCCTTCACACCCTCTCTACCCCTCTCCTCAGCAATGTGGTGTTTCTCTGTACTGTATCCGCCGCCCACCCACTGTTGCAGATGTGCCCTCTAGCAGTGAGTAGCAAACTAGGCTTGTATGTCTCCATCAACACCACTGACACCTCCCAACCCCAACAGTCTCCACACAACGTGCTGCATCCACTCGTTGACCCACTGCTACTGTCATTTTAATCAGGATGTAGCCAAGGCTACGTTTTCCCGTAGGGCTTAATCAACTGGGACACTCGTAATGCAGAAAGGGAGACAGTGAGGGACAGATCCCCTGCCTGGATTTTGGCATAATAATAGGAGAAAGGACAGAGAAGGACACGATTAAGAAGAGGATCAGAGCAGCAGGGACCTACTGATGGACAGGAGCCACAGGAACCGTTCTGGTTTCATCCCACCAGGGTTGAGGGTGGATTTGGTGAGGGTGAAGATTGGGTGGGAGGATGACAGACAGATCAGAGCAAATGCACTGCTCATTCCCAAAGCTTTGGCTTACTTTTCTCACGTAACCCTCCAACTTCCACTCTGTCAGAACAACCTGCAACTTCAGTGCATGCCAAAAGCTCCTTTGCTTAATCAAGTATTGATTAAATGCCATAAACACAAGGCTCCTCAGGTAATGAAAGGATTTTTCTTGGTTTTCTTTAGCCATGCTAGCGGCGTGGTTCTAGGGATGTCAGGGGTCAGTTAGTCCTCCACTTTGGTCCAGATTAAAATATCTAAACAACTATTAGATGAATTGTCCCATGTCTCCAGAGTATAAAGCCTATTAATAATGCAATCAGCTGGTCAAAGTGTTCACCTTTTTCACAGGTATACATAAGATGTATCCTAATGACTTTGTAGATGAATGCTAAAATTGCTAAACTAAGATTGTAGACTCTATACTTCAGAATGTCAGCATGTTATTGTTAGCATGCTGATGTTAGCATCTATCTCAAAGTGCATGTACAGCCTCACAGAACTAGTAACATGGCTGTAGACTCCTAGTCTTGCTTTACTTCACCATCTAAGTTTTATTGTGATAAGGGTACAATGTAAAACGGAGTCTGGCCTATGCCCAAGGCTTAGTCCTGGAGCGTTCACCATCTGACTCATATTGCAGGCAAACACACATACAGCCATGCAAAAGGGAATCTAATATTCACAGAGCAGTCTGTTTTTATTGTAATCTTAAAGTGTTCTTAATGAACCAGAGAGGAACTGCTAGTGTTAAATATGATGCAGTTAGAACACACACACACACACACACACACACACACACACACACACACACACACACACACACACACACACACACACACACACACACACACACACACACACACACACACACACACACACTCTTAAAAAACCCTTCTCCCTTTTGCATGCTGTGTTCTCTATTTCCTTTTGTATGTTGCCCAGCGGTCATCAGATAATCTCGGAATGAAATGCTGAGAGCGATAACCGCAAAAAGACTTTACTCCAAACATTTTCTGATTCCTGCCCTACGCTCTTAGCCTGTGGCTTGGACAAAGGGCTGGTGGCAACTTCGTGCTAAATAACACTACATAGCTACCAAACATGGATGCTTTATGCCAGCGGAAGTAAAGTGTCTCCTTGCTTCAATTCCAATTTGGTAAACAAACACTCATAAACCAAAATGGCAAACCATACAAATTATAGCTGTAGCACAATGGTAGTTACCTGTTCATTTAGTATGTAAATTACACAAGTAATTAGAGCTGCTGGTGATTCTGAGTTGCCCTGAACACTTGTTAATAGTGACCATGGGAATTTTTCCAAAACACTTTCTTCCGTCCCTCTCAAATGGCATTGGACCTCCTGCTTCTGCCCAATTATGTGCCCAAAGGGGGGGGGAAAAAAACAACCTTCATTTTTATTTTTTATTTTGACTCTGAGTCAATAGTGCAACTCAGTGATGCTAGAGCCTAATTTAGAGAATCAATTATTTTCGTTTTACCAGATAAACAGTTTTGCGGTTGGCATGGTTTTTGGGAATTAACACATGCCATGACCTATCAATTCAAAATTAAGTGACTGGGTGAGATCTCGTCTTGTGCCAGTTTTGACCAAATGCAGAGAAAGAGGGCTTTGAATTACACTGTCTGCACTGTTTTCCTCTTTCTGTTATACATACTCGCACTAGACATTTAAAATTGTTATAGTTTTACAGCAACGGAGCCAGTAGCACTGCACATTTTGTTTTGAGTGTTGTGTTTTTAGTTACTTCCCAGCCAGTCGGCAACAGAGACTCGATCAGCTGCCTCTGTGTCAACACTTAAAATGGTAATCATTCACGTTACAGTTCACACGCCACTAATTGGCTGTCATCATCTGAGAGAACAGATACTACTACTACTGCCAAACAATAATTGCACCAAACCATTTAGCTACAGTAAGCACTTATTTAGGAGATTTCGTTTACTCTCTGCCTTAATGTAGCATGTTCATGTGTTTTTTAATCAATTATAGATGATGTGCACATTTTTCCTGTGATTGCTGAAGTGTAATAAATGCCCTTTTCATCATACTGAGCAGGAGCAATGGGTTCTTTCTGACAAGCTGCTTTGAATAAAGGATCAAATAATTTTCGTACATGCAATCCCTTTTCCTGTTTAATTCACTCTTTCCGTTTTACTTTCAAGCACTTTACAACACTGACACTTTCTTTATGCTCTCCTCTCTCTGTCTAGTGCTCTCACTGTTCCCATTTGCCCTTTGCTGTAGTCAAATATTAGCAATTGAAAACCTGTCAGTGATGCTTTTGTAGAGTTGTTTTATAGCCCCCACATCCAGCGTTTTAGCTATTTAGCTGACCTCAAAAACGGTTAAGGTATAATTTTAGGGGAGCCTTTAAAGTTATTGATGCATCTCACTTTTTACATCTAACAAGTAAAGTATGATTACCTAGTTTTTATAGATTCTATATATACGTCAGGTTTTAATAGCTTGTGTCTAATAGTGAAGAGGCAGTAAGGTGGTTTTACATTCATTCTTGAATTTTTATTTAAGGTGTGTGTGATTTTCGTGCAGGTGTTTTATATGTATGAATTGATTTACATTTTTATCTTATTCAAATTGTGTGATTTCATGTTTATTTTCACATAATAATGCACAGATTCCGCTTTTACTTTTATTTATAAACTGTATATTGGAGCTATGATGATTATACTGTAGTACCTTTCAATCAGACTTTGGCAGCTGCACTTTCTATTGCATTTCCATATAGACCTTTTTTAAAAGCAAGAAAGAATAAATACAACAAACACCTTCGGCATTGGGGGCTTATTTGGGATTGCTGACCCAACAACTTCAACAGGTCATCGCTGATCTGTGACTGTGTAGCAGCTCTGTTTTCAGTTTTGTGATATGTATTTTCCGATAATATGTTTTTAACTAGTAACATAGTAACATGGGAAACCCTTTGTGTCCCAACAGGACTCGAGGTTATGATTACCTCCTGTCACTGAGGCAAACGTGACAACGGTTCTGCAAAGCTGATTTGTAGCTTTTTAACAGGAAGGCCTCAACTCAGCAGGGTTAGGTTCTTTGAAATAGAAAACAAAATGAAGAATACTTGATCATACGGGCCACATCTTTATAAATAAAGACCATTCCTAGCAGGCTGACTAACATGACATTTCTTTGTATGTGTGTTCCAGGTGTCAGCATGGGGAGGCTATGTGTTTATTATCAACCTGATTCCCCTGCATGTGTTTGTGCTGATGCTGATGCAACGCTACAGCAGAAGAGTCTACATCGGTAAGCCGCACACACAATTACTTTTATTGTGTGACTTCTCCTACATACATTTGCTTGAATGGGAACTGGCAGTCTTTTCAGATTGTCTTCCATTGAAATAGAAATGTATGCAATAAACAGACAAAGCACTACTCTCTTCTATGTGTCTCCCAACATTGTTGCCCAAGCATTTGACCCTGAAACATCCTCAAATGCCCAGTCACGCCTGTGCTCATATTTCACAACCGTAAGCATTCCATCATTGGCAGTGCAGACATCCACACACCCACACACCACTTAACAGTAAACGCAGCCACCTGCTACCTGATCCTGTTAGATTTTTTATTTTATTATTTGCAAATACCAGAGGCAGAGCCACTGGTGAAGAGGATATGCTTGTTATTCCACTGAACATCCCAGTTCAACAGAGCATGTGGCAGCTCCAGCACATTATCTCTTGGCACATTGAACTCAAGCTCAATACTTAAACCCCCCACACTGCCGTCGTCCGCTTAGTCATGAGCTCACGGCAGGCACTTCTGTCGAGGTCAAGAAAAATGATACCATGCAAAGTATCTTTTACACATGACTGTATGTTCCACATACTGTAACTGCAAAGCAAAGTCTTTGAGAGCTTTGAAAATAATGGATGGCCTCTTCACAGTGAGAGGGCTTTGATCTCCTGCTCTTTCTCCAAAATGGTTGTTAAAGAATAAAATTTTAAGTTGATGATGCGTGGCTGTTAGATGAAGTATCCTCCTACCTTCATTGTTGTTTAAAGATGTCTGCAGCCCGAGCATCATTCAGCAACCTCACGCACTCTTTTTTTTTTTGCAAATGAGAAACATATTTGTAGACATATTCTGTTGACAGAAAAGAAATTAGGTCTTCAGGCTTGTCCTATATTCCTCACCTGCGCTCCTCTTTACATCTTGCAGCCCCTCTTTTCAGAGTCAGGTGCCTCTCAGTCACTTCGAAGGAACGTAAAAATAGGCGAAAAAAAAAGAAAACCCCCAAATGCCTTGCAGTCTATATTACCTCACAATTCCTCTCTTCCCCTGTCTTGAGTCAATAGCAGATGTGTGAGAAAGAGATAGCTGAGGGCGGCCATAACTACTTCAAAAACGAGGCACATCTTCAGGAAGAGTATGAAATGTTAATTAAGCTGGTGTGTCTGCGAATTGGTTCCCCCCAGCTACGAAGGTAACTGTTCTCTGCGTCTTCGTCTCACTCCAAGCCTCCCCCCACACTGCATCGAGTCAGCTCCCATTTTCTCAGCGATGACATTAGATTGGGTATTTTGTATTTACTCCCTCTGAGGTCCGTCAGTGAAAATCAATAGGCTTTAAATACCTCTATTGAGATAGATTTCTCTTAGTAGGACCCAAACTGCAGTAGTGGAGCAGAAGGTTTTTAGTTGTTCAATTGTTTATTTTGATTGTTTTTATTTCTTATCTGATCTACCCTCTCTCTGTTTGTCTCGTCTGTCTTTACAGCTTACAGCACTTTCTACATTGTGGGCCTCGTACTGTCGATGCAGATCCCTTTTGTCGGCTTCCAGCCTATCAGGACCAGCGAGCACATGGCTGCTGCCGGTGAGTCCTACCCTCTCTACCTCCAAGGTAGCTGATCCTGCGAGCTTCATGGAAGAACAAATTTTCTTTCTACAAAGTTTTAACCTGAATGTCGTCTAGAGTGCAGTGAGGAAGTCAGCATTTCTTAGAAAATGTTGCCGCCTGATTTTTAACAAGTTATGACTCAATCATACCTTTTTCCACCAAATGTCAGAGCTGATAGCACAGCCCTCAGCTTAACTGTTTGATTCACACTCATTTCTTTTAGTATACTACCTGCCCCATACAAATTAAGCAACTATTTTGTAAATGCAATCGTGCATTTTAGCTATTTTAACTACCAAATGAAAGCCTCATGTAGCTCTGTGTCAGTTCACTGTCTAAGTAGACAACTGTTTACCATATCAAATTTAATTAGGTGATAATATGTCACTGTTTTAACAATTCAATTCAATTTTATTTATAGTATCAATTCATAACAAGAGTTATCTCAAGACACTTTACAGATAGACCACACTCCAGAATTTACAAGGACCCAACAGTTCTAATAGTTTCCTCCAGAGCAAGCAACAGTGCGACAGTGGCGAGGAAAAACTTCCTTTTAGGCAGAAACCTCGGTCAGACCCAGGCTCTTGGTAGGCGGTGTCTGACGGGCCGGTTGGGGTTAGAATGAAGAGTGGCAATAACAAAAATAGAAAAAAATAGTAGTTTGTAGCAGTTCTTTGTAGTAGTTCATGGCATAGCAGGACGTAGCAGGGCACTGCAGTGTAGCAGTTGAACATGGCATCACAGAACATGGAGCGGGACCAAGGCGACAGCTGCTACCCTGATTTTGGAGCCTCTCTGATCCAAGGGAACATGCTGGGGAAAAACAAAATGCCCACAACTGGTCAAAAATCAGTTAATGCTGACTTAATGCTACATTTGTGCTAAAACACAGACTTAATACAACCTTAAACTACAGTGAAATTCATTTTAACACTTCATGATAGATAGATAGATAGATAGATAGATAGATAGATTTTTACCACATTTTTAAAGTGGTCTACATATTATAAGGTGCAGCGTCCTGACACAGGTTCATTTATTTTGTTTCACAGTTTGTTCAGCTGTGCAACGCATAAAGTACCTGAGCACTGTTATCTTGGTGTTATCCAAGGACACATTGATACAATGCAGAGATTGCAGAATTCATGTCAACCTCCACCAACCTGCCCTGACCCTGCAAAACATTTATGCTGCAACACAAGGGAAAGTCTGATTGCTGAAGTTGTACTTATGTTATAAAGGTGTGACTTTATATAAGCCATTTCATTTGCTTGTTATCCAAAACAGCTCACTGTACAGTACCGTGGATGTACACACTTTAAGATTGATTGGCTGCGGCGGGGATGGAATCCCCCTGCGCTGACTGCATTAGTCATGCTCTGTGTAGAAGGAAACAGGACCTTCTCAGAATGTATTTACGAAATAGAAATAAGTAAGCAACTTCACAAGCCACCCATATGGGTTTAGCACTTTTAAGTACTTTTCATTTTGGCTTGCGGGTAGTTTATTGCCAAGTTTGTTCGCCACTCGAGTGGGCCCATCTGCTGCCTGACAGCACGGATGGTTGCGTACTGTATGTATGTGCATGGTTCTTGTGTTCATTTACATCCCGATTGGGAGAGGACATCGTTGGCAGCTTAAAGGAGACGGCCAGCATCTTTTTTTTTTTTTTTTTCTTGAGGATTTTCTTAAAACTACAACAAGCTTACGTTGAAGTGTCCCTGTATTCCGGTGTCTCTTCAACACAAACAGCATCATGAGAGGCTTTGAAAAAATGTGCCACCAAACGTTATCTCTGCCTTTCTGTTTTTACGTTGCTGGGGTAGCAGCTGCTCAGAACATCTGGTGTAGCATACGGAGAACAGTGGGAGACAGGAAGAGAGTGACAGAGCCATGGACCGGTCGGTACCATTGGGATGTCAGCCCCTGAGCGGGGTGGCATATACGACAAGTGTGTTAGCTCTATGTGGGCTCACCAGGAGACAGACAGGGACTTAACCTTGGAAATGGGTAAGACTTGATAGGGGGCGGGGGTTGTGCTAGCGGGATGATAGGGGGATTTCACACAAGAGTTATCAAAGGATGGGTGACGAAAGGGGGGAAAGCAGGCATATCTAATTATATATATATATATATATATTGAATTTACCAGACATACAGAACGACACAGAAGAAGTGTGACTGACAGAGTTGCAAATATAAAGACTAGGCAAGGGAAAGAGACAGTATTCACACACACTTGTATCATGCATTTGAAATATGTCTTTGAGCAGTATTTGGCTTTTACATCTGCATGAGCAGCCAAAGGGGCTATCGCAAACTGCTTTGACGTGAATTCTGTCAAACTGACAACAGCACTTCCTAACCACGTAAACCTGCTATGTACCCAGCAGGAGGCAACGTAAATTCCTTCGTATGTTTGCTTATTCTTTTGTTTCTGTCTGGGGCTTCTTTCTCAGGTGTGTTTGCACTTCTCCAAGCCTATGCCTTCCTGCAGTACCTGAAGGACAGGCTGACCAGACAGGAGTTCCAGACACTCTTCTTCCTTGGAGTCTCTCTTGCTGCTGGTGTGGTCTTCCTCACTGTGATCTATCTCACATACACAGGTCTGTATGTCTGCTCACATGGTTTCACAGTTCATATAGTTGTAAACCATCTCATTTATTGTATTTTTGTCCAATTGATGAGTTTGTAAACAGAATATTATTGTGTGCATAATAGTCAATGATAGGGCTGCACAATTAATCACTTTAATCACGGTCACGATTTTGACAGTCAAATTTGCGTGATCGAGCGTTTTCATTTTTTTGTTTTTTTAATAAATGCGTCATTTCATTGAATACTCTGTTTGTTTTTTTGTCTGATCATGTGCCAGTCAGAGTTGTTCCCT
>NC_045746.1:15563856-15564044 GCF_008692095.1 Etheostoma spectabile
GCTTAGTTTCTAGATGTAGACAGTCACAGAGGTTAGAGTAACTAAATTCAACAGATAGCAGTCGGTTATACCTCGGTCTCGAGGTTTACCAGTTTACTAGTAAACGCAACATTTTGTTCCGTCTGTGTTGTTTTTCAGATAACCACAGTGACCAGTGCTAGATAGTGTCTGTTAGCTCACAGGGCTCT
>NC_045746.1:15564054-15564161 GCF_008692095.1 Etheostoma spectabile
TAATATTTTTCCTCTAGGTCGCACCAGTGCACCTAATGTCCTCGCATCTGCTGCAATGTTGTTTATATTGACATGGTTTAATTTTGCGTCACATGACCCATTTCTTC
>NC_045746.1:15564171-15573133 GCF_008692095.1 Etheostoma spectabile
AGCCGTGCCTGTGTTTGGATCTCTCCTCTACTCTCTCTCTTCTTACTCTCCGCGCAGCCCG
The DNA here is from genome assembly GCF_008692095.1 of Etheostoma spectabile. Lineage (NCBI taxonomy): Eukaryota > Metazoa > Chordata > Actinopteri > Perciformes > Percidae > Etheostoma > Etheostoma spectabile. The sequence continues at coordinate 15,564,233 of NC_045746.1, forward strand.
CCACACAGCGTCGCCGGTCTACACTTCTGACATTTGTCCACAGTTTTAATTATTAACACAACTGTACATTGTTAAGCATGAGAGGCAAACCTGTATTTGTATCTGTATGTCTATACAACATACAACTTCAGCATAAGAGGAATGTAGCATAATATGGATGTGAAAGCAGTTATAAATAGCTTATGTGACAATAAAATATGTTTTGGTTAAAATCAACAAATAATCGTGATAATTAATTGTGATTACAATATTGATCAAAATAATCTTGATTCTCATTTTGACTATAATCGTGCAGCCCTAGTCAATTAGGTCAACTATCAAGCAAATAGTTTTAGGTTTCAGCTCCACAATTTGAATTACTGTTTTGTGTCATTGTAAATTAAATGTCTTCACAGTTTTAGTGGGACAAAACAAGCTAATTGAAGATACTGGGAAATGGTGTCTAAATTAGTTGAAAAATTAACCAATAGATTCATTTATATAATAAAAAAAGAGAATCATTAGTTGTAGTTCTTGAAAGCGGTTATCACTCAAACCAGAAGTATTGGCTTGACAAATGGGGGAATCTGTCATTATTCAATATACATATTACTGAACGTGTGTGTGTGTGTGTGTGTGTGTGTGTGTGTGTGTGTGTGTGTGTGTGTGTGGTTGTGGGTGTGTGTGTGTGTGTGTGTGTGTGTGTGTGTGTGTGTGTGTGTGTGTGTGTGTGTGTGTGTGTGTGTGTGTGTGTGTGGTGTGTGTGTGTGTGTGTGTGTGTGTGTGTGTGTGTGTGTGTTCCCCCTCCCTCCAATGTTAATGTGTTTAGCCCAACCTGTTTGTTCATTAGCACAATATGTAAGAAATTCCCCAGAATTTGGTGGACAAAAGGTCTTTTGTGCAAGAATCAGTTGACTAGACTTTTGGAGGATGATCCAAGCATGTGGGATTTTGGCCATTTTAGATTTTGTTTTCTTTATTTAGTCAAAAGTTACAGTATGTTCATACACTATCCCATGATGGTTTGACCTCCAGGCCTCCCCGGTGGGCTGCTAATCAGCGTTTGGTTTGTCAGAAAATTAAACCTCGAGGGCAAATGTTAAATACATACAAACTGATATGGAAGCTGCAGCTTTGCAAGTTGGAGTGCTGTTTAGCATTTGTGGAGGAATGTGCTCTACCTTAGGCCTTTTTGTGTAATTCCGGTATATGTGTTGTTTAGGACTTGCTTGGTTGAACCCTGATGTGCACAGCCAGCTGGGTAAACTCAGTTCTTTTGTAAATGTTTTTTTTTTCCTCATTATTTCCAGCTCTGCCTGCGTTTGTGGCCACAAGGTTTCAGACATTTTTAAAAAGGTTGCCTCCTTGATATTTATTTGTCTACTGCTGAAGAGTCCAGATTTAATATCTATCTTATTTGAAACTGGCTTTTCTTCCGGTATGGTTTACTGTGAAAGAAAAGAGCTTACTCTGGGCTGCCTCCAGTTTACCCAGTAAGAGCGTGTGCCCCATGTAGGCTGAGACCTCGGCAGCGGCCCGGATTCAAATACGACCTGCAGCGGCCCTGGTTCAAATACGACATGCAGCCCTTTGCTGCGTGTCATATGGCGTGTGTAATGAGCCTTAATAAAGCATGTTTATTTTACCCGATTATTATTACCTTAACCAATAATCTGACTTTCTGTAACTCCAGATTATGACTATGTTTATAACACTGCAGTCAGGCCTTTTGCCCAGTGTAAAGAGATTGTGGCACATTACATCTACAGTAATATTGGCAGCTTTAGATTGGTTACCCGCCTGCCGAAGTCTCGTGAGGGTCCAGACTTCAACCGCATGTCTGGTAAATGTTGCGTATCAGGCCATCTGAATTGAGCAGCGTGGGGGTCACTGACTGTTTGGTGATATGCCAGTTTTTTGTGAAACTGCACATGTCCATCTCTAGTCTGTCAGAGTTTTTCATCTCATAAGAATCTCTGCAATAGAGTAGCTGGCTAGGTTTCTTCAGTATCTTGAACACGGAGCCAAGTATTGATCGGTTAAATCAGTGTCATCCTTTAAATTACCTCTCAAAATAACTTCATCTCACTTTTACTGCTTTTTCATATTATTTTCTTGCCTGCTTTGGTTCAGTGCTTTGATACATCTTACTTTGAAAGTACTTTTATTGTTGTCGTTTTTTTTAACCAAGGTAGTGGTAATTATTTCATCATTATTAAGTGCATTAGCCACAATCTCTTCTAAAGAGCATCAAAGGACAGTGTAGTGACATTTTGACCACAAAGAAATGCCACTGGAGGGAATTTAAAACCATTTCCAACGTTTGGTGGTGCAATTAATGAGGTCTGCCACTGTCTTAAGGTAGTCCTTTATTTTATAAATGCATTTAATAACACGTACAAAAAGATTGACTGTGAAGGATTAAAGACGAGCAAACAAGATCTGAAAACATCACTCGTACACAGCTGAGGTTAAAAAAATTGTCTTCTTGGATCCTAATTCCTTTATCTGCCTCACCTGTTATTACCTTTCTAACTTCTAATTAGCACACATACACACAGGTGCGCAGGTGACGTAGTTAAAAAAAAACAAAAAAAACATTCACACATACACACACACACGGCTATACCCGCACGCAAGAAAATTGCCTTCAACAGACAGGATAAAATTACAGGTTGGTGCAAACATTGGAAATTTGGGGTTTAGGCTTCTGTTTGTGTTGTCTACGCACACGTGATTGTGTGTGAGCGGTTTTGAGAGCCCGTAGGCAACAGTTCAGAGCTGAAATGTATTCCACATCAAAGCATAACCAACATAAGACATTTATATGTATGCATAAAATGCACTGTGCAGTCTAATTTGCAGCTTAAATGGTTTCAGTTACATTTATAAACAAGTCAATTCCAGTGATTAAGTACTATCAATAGAATACATTTTCAGGATTGACAAGTTCTGTTCTGAGGTTTTTCTTGGTTTAAAAGCACAGTTGACAGAAGAATGTGCTGTATACGGTTTCGTTGCTGGACTACATGTGATTGCTATGGAAGGCCTTGAAAACCTATTTTCTATTGAAGTTAGAATCGTTTTGGTTATTCAACATCAGAGATTTCATTGTTTTTATTCTCTGTATTCTTCTCACCGGTTTAATGTAGATGGCCCAATCAGCATTTAGCAACATTTTAATCGAAAAAAGCGTTGGTTGCCTGTGAGGCATTGTCAAAGCCAGACCACACAGTCCTGATTTAAAACCAATAGTTTTTTCACTGTGTTAAAGTGCCCTGTGGAGTTTCTTAGTAAACAAACAAAAGTTATATTTGCATTAAGTCTTTCATCACAATGCATGTGTATCCTTGAAGCTGTGTACTCTAGATTGGTCTTGGTCTTAAGACCACTTTTTGATTGTCTTGGTCTCTGAATTAAGAGGATTCAGGATTTCATTTCCAGACTGGTCTAAACCAAACCAGAAGGGATACTGCTAAATTGCCTCTGCATTGTCAGATTTATGTGTTAACATCATACCTGTGATTGGCTGTAAACGTCCTGCTTAAAATGCAACCAACAACTTGACTCATTTTTAATTTGAAATTTGTTACTGTTAATCACTTCTCCCACACCCTTTAACATGCACTCCCAAGAAAGTGAATGCAGGAAGCAGGAGAAGCGCTGGCACTGCTCTGGTCTTGGTCTTGTCTCGGTCTCTATACACTCTGGTCTGGGTGATGATTTGGTTTAGGTGGTCTCGACTACAACACTGCCTTGAGGTCCAACAAACATACCGGATGCGTTATGTGTTGTTTACATCCACGTTTGCTTGCTAGCAGTCTTCTTCTTCACAACTGTTGTTGAAGGATTGCTGAATTTTATTTTGGCGTAGTACGGCCACCATCTGTTGATGTGCTTCTTTCTGCATGTGCACACAAAGCAAGACTAAAACATGATTGCATTGTTCCTAGTGGTCAATAATGCCACAGGGTGCCTTTAAACACCTAAATACATAAAAAGCTTAGAATGTTTTTTTTTCTGAACTTCCCTTTGATTGCCTTTTTAGTCTTGAATATATATTGTGGTAGAGCAATACGTAAGATCAGAAGCAAAATTTTCAGGGGCTTCAAGCAAGTAGATCAGCATTCCCACTTATACAGTATATTTCAGTTTTGTTTCACACAGTGAACATGTAAACTGTACTATACATTGTATTATCCTCGGGCTAACTTCGCTACTGGTATACATTTATGGTTAGCCATTTTATATTTTTCAAAGCTGTACAGTCAGGTTGAATTTGCTTTATTAATAAGTACATTTGGTTGTTGCAAAGTGCAATCTAACAAAAGTATTTTAATACATTTTCCTGTGACTAACAACCGTTAACTCACTTTACATAAACCTAATTTCACAAACTTCCTTGCTACACACGTACCAACTGTCCTTCCAAGGCTGAAAAGGGAAGTATAAAAATACAAATGTCATATATTTCTGGATTGATTTGTCTTTTCTTTCCCTAGGATACATAGCTCCGTGGAGTGGCCGTTTCTACTCTCTCTGGGACACCGGGTAAGCTTTGCTGACCTTCACACTCTCACTGTCGATGGAACACTTGTTCAATCGAGTGTGTGTTTTCTAAGACGACTATAAACCCCCCTGCACCATCCCAGAGGGGAAAACGGCACAGGCTCTGTGTTAAACTATTGCCTTAATTCCAAACAGCACCAGGCACCCTGTGCTCTCCAAATGCATTGCAACGCGTTTGATATTTCAGCACACCCAATCAATTCTCTCTCTCACCCCCCACCCCCCCGTTTGCTGACTAAAGCAGTATGGGATCGTTTTTTCCCCCCTTTGGAAGCTAATACTAATTCCTTAATGTGATGTGTGTTTTCTCTTTTCCCAGCTGTAATCACAAAACACAGACATATTTAAAATTGTATAGAAAATGATGTGTAATAGCAATAATGAATATCGAGGGAACACACAGATCAGAAAAACTAACAGCAAAAAAAAGAGCATTACTTATGGTCAGTGCTAATTTGTTAGTATTTTACTATATGCATGGCGGGGAGGTTAATTTTGTTTTGTTCCCTCATCATTCTGGAGTTAATCAGGAGGATCTATTGTATAATTTGTCTCAACACTCCCAATGCGCTCAACCTAACATGAATTCCATCCTGTCCGTCTCTTCCTCTTTCTGTCCTCCTTCCATCACCCTCCCCCCTTCCTCAGCTATGCTAAGATCCACATCCCCATCATAGCGTCTGTGTCTGAGCACCAGCCAACGACGTGGGTTTCCTTCTTCTTCGACCTCCACATCTTGGTCTGCACATTCCCAGCAGGCCTCTGGTTCTGTATCAAGAACATCAATGATGAACGAGTGTTTGGTAGGAACATTTTTATTTAAATAACAGTGTCAGGGATGGCAAAGTCAGTTGTCAATCTTTCCATTTAGGTCCAGACTGAAAAGTCTCACCATCTAATGGATTTATGGCCGTTAAATGTGGTACAGACATTCCTGTTGCCCTCAGGAAGAATTATAATAACTTTGGTGAGCCTCTGACTTTTCCCCTAGCTCTATCATCAGGTCAAAAAAACTAATTTGTCCATTTCTTTTTGTCATTTTGATGCTAATCAGCAAATGTTAACATGGTAAACCTATATGGGGAACATGATAGATATTAAACCTGCTTAACTTAAAATGAAAGGGAAAGATAGAATTGTCATTGGTAACGTTTTGCATTCTGACATTGAGCATTTGGTTCAAAGTACCAACACTGTGCTTCCTTAAACATAATATGAATAGTTTATCATAAGTCAAATAAACCTTAAAACTAGTACTGCACAATATAAGGACTATCTTATTGTGAATATTTTTGAATGATATTGCAATTACAATATTGGAGGGAATGATCACTTTGCCTTTTAACAATTATCGAGCTCCCCTGCAATATTGGCTATAAAATTGCGATTAATTGTTCAGCTCTAGTTAAAACAGAAGTGTAGTGATAAGAAGACTTATCCCTGGATCTGTATGAATGCCTCCTTACGATACATCCTCATCAGTACAGTATCTCCTTTGTCTCCAATATTGTGATGCAAGCTCAGCTTTCCATCTGCCTGAAAGAAAAGCATTGAGGGGGACAAGTCAAACAAAACTTTTTTGTTTACGGAGTAAGACAGCCAAGACCAAGGACAGAGAACCTTTGAGTGCTAGAAACGGTCCTACAGCAGTCCCTTTCTCCCTCAGACCTAATCAGCCAATTACAGCTATTGATTAGCCATGCACCTGTTGAGCAGGGTCGGCGCTTTTCAAGGACGGGAAGCAGCCAGCGCTCTCTCCACTCAGGGGTTGAGCTCTGCAGCCAACATAGACTGATTATGCTGCGTTACAACTCAATTTCTCCTTTTTATGTCTTTATCTCCTTCTCACTCTGCCTCATTTCCTCTGTCCTTTACATTCACACTCTTTCTCCTTGTCTGACCTTTGTCTACTTTGTTCTCCCTCTCTCCCCACACCCCACCTCTCCCACCCACCACCTTCTATTTCTGTTCCCTTCCAGTGGCCCTGTATGCCATCAGCGCAGTCTATTTTGCTGGCGTGATGGTGCGTCTGATGCTGACACTGACTCCAGTGGTGTGCATGCTATCAGCAGTGGCTTTCTCCAGTGTCTTTGAGCATTACATGGGAGATGACACAAAGAGGGAGAAACCGCCCGCCGAAGACAGCAGCGACGAGGACGACAAGAGGAATTCTGGGAATCTTTATGACAAGGTCAAGACAGGACACTGATTGTCAAACTTTGCATTTAAAAAAAAGAAAAGACAGATATTTTGCTGAGTTGACTTCACACACCTCTTGCAGTTTAAGTTTTTTATTTGCATGTTTGTCAGCTTCCCTCACTCCCCACCAGTTTGGGTAATCTGTGATTCAACTGTGATTCATTTGGAACCGTTTGATGCTGTTGCCATAATTTTAGCTGTCTCACAATGTTAAATGTGGATCTTACTGCCCTCACTGTTGAGCCAAACTGTGGCTATCGCATCATTTCACATGCTACCAACACGTATCCAGTTATGTGAAGTGTTGCTCACATAACATTTTGGTGTCACAATTTTGTCAAATTGATTGGACGTGTGTTTATATTTACACATCATTGTTGTCTTGAGCTGGTGGAAAAAAATGTAGTGATGGACATTTTGGGTATGCTTGGAAGCATTGCTGTTAATAGAGGCTGTATAAAAATTGCACACTGACATTGTTCATGTAAGACAGGCATTTTACTTTTCTTTTATCAAGCAGTTGATCTAATGACATCAACCTATCATGTTCATGGAGAGGTTTAGTGTTAAAGGCTTTGTTCGCTAACCGATTGTGTCCCTTTATATTAGTTATAGATGTAGTTTACATCTATTTCTTTTTAGTTTAGTTGGACTATTTCACTTTTTGGCAGAATTTAAATGTTATGTCTTATGTACTTCTATCCTCGCTCAGTTTTAGCCACAGTTTATTTGTGTAGCACATTTCAGAAACCGGACAATTCAAAATGCTTTGCATAAAACATTAAAGAGTAGTTCAAAACAATAAAAAAAGTGAATGACAGATAAAATACAACAATACAAGTTACAGTGCAATATAAGAAATTACTAATTATTTAAAGAAAGGCAGCATCAAAAAGAGAGGTCTTCAGCCTTGATTGAAAAGAACAGAGTTGTGGTGGACTTGCCGGTTTCAGGGAGTTTTTTCCAGATATGTGGAGTGTGGAACACTGCTTCCCCCTGTTTAGTTTTGACTCTAGGGACAGAAAGCAGACCTGTCCCAGATGGCCTGAGAGGCCTGGGTGATTCATAGTGTAGCAGCAGATCAGAAATGTATTTTGTTTCGTTTAGTGATTTATAAACCAGCAAAAGTATTTTTGAAATAAACTCTTTTAGGGACAGAAAGCCAGTGCAAAATGAGTCAGAGCAAGTAATTGGAGGTGCTGGTAAAGACAAATGTTCACATTATGCAGATTTCCTTCCTCTCCAGAGTTTTTATAGCCTCAACAATTCTCTGCTGCTAGTGTGAAATGATATTAACTCTTCACAAGAAACATCTCACTATCCTTAGTGATGCATTACGCAGTACAGAAAACTTGAGGATGCTGTAAGATACGTGTTCTATTAGTTCATTAAATATGTATTCCACTCAATAATTCATCTCCCTGGACTGCTGCAGACTTTTCCTTCATAATAGTATTTGTCTCCCCCTGCAGGCTGGTAAGGTGCGCAAACATGTGTCCGAGCAGGAGAAGGCAGAGGAGGGTTTGGGCCCAAACATCAAGTCCATTGTCACCATGCTCATGTTGATGCTGCTGATGATGTTCGCCGTCCACTGCACCTGGGTAACCAGCAACGCCTACTCCAGTCCCAGTGTGGTGCTTGCCTCGTACAACCACGACGGGTACGAGTTACACATACACACTTGTTGTAATGTCTAAATGGATGTTTAATAATTGCAAATGAGCACATGTACATGTATGTGTGAGTATGCACAAACACAGAGCAGCAGGCTAGAGGGAGCACATGTATGTTTCATAAGAAGTTTGCAGAAATATTGATATGTGCACCTATATAGGCTTTAATATGATTGCTTAACTTATAGTTTCTAGGTCACACATCTGTGGACCATTTCTGAATTTACAAAAAGCTGATATAATATTCTCTCTGAGACTCTTTACAGGCATAATTATTCTTTTAATGCATTAGGGAGGACATATTTAAGGCCAAGACTAAATGGTATTGTATATGCAAGTCCTCATACATATATTAATGGTACCACAGCAGTTCTCAGACAATGGTTTTAGCTGTGCCACTGGGAGCAGCATAGCTGTCGCTCTTTCTTGTGCGTGCGTGCGTGCATGCGCGCGCACACACACACACACACACACACACACA
>NC_045746.1:15573143-15579806 GCF_008692095.1 Etheostoma spectabile
CACACACACACACACACACACACACACACACACAATGATTACCATACCTACAGTTAATTGGTTGCCTGGCTTTGTCTGCTCCCTGAGGTAAATTTAGGGCATGAGCGTTCAGAGTGTGAGGTGTTTTTTAAACCCTCAGTTTATTATGCATGGATGGTGTATTTTCAGCTGTTGTTGCCCTTCTGATTCAAAGCCTAACTGAAATATTAATAACATCCGCAGCCATATGACTGTCAACGCTGTTACCTGACAACCTTATTTTCCTTGTTAGGACGCGTAACATCCTGGATGACTTCAGGGAGGCCTACTACTGGCTGAGACAAAATACAGACGAACATGCACGCGTCATGTCCTGGTGGGACTACGGTTACCAAATAGCCGGCATGGCCAACAGGACCACACTAGTAGATAATAACACATGGAACAACAGTCATATAGCACTGGTGAGCCTTGTGTCTGCTTTTCTCATCTCGCTCTTATTCTGTCTTTGTTAGCTTTCTGTTCTCATTCATACACATACAGAGAAACAAAAGATTTCTTCCAGCAGCCACTGGACAAATAGTGAGCTCTTGAGTGAATTATTTATGTAGTATGAAACCGTTCTTTCCAACTAGCCAGATTATCTTTTTTGCTTAAACTTTCCCCGTTGAATGTACACTGTTGGGGGATTTCAGTTAATTGTTGTCAGATTCTGGCGGTTTGATTTTTTTCTTTCTCTACTGCTGAATGTTTGAGGAAAACTTTTGTCTTTTAGTTAAGTCTGTTAAAGCCCTCTAGCTTTCTTCTCTCTTCCTTTCTACTTGCTGCCTGTTGTCTCTTCAGCATCTATCCAGAGGACATGTAATTACAGAGAATACAAGATGGATCTCTGTTTAATAATTCCAGTTTTTTTTGTGCCACTGCTGTATTGAAGCACTGTCTTGCTGAACAGAGGAAACTCCAATTAAAGTACTACTTTTCATTATTCAACACTGTTTTAGGTGGGGAAAGCCATGTCGTCTAACGAGAGTGCGGCCTACAAAATCATGAGGTCGCTGGATGTGGACTACGTGCTGATTATCTTCGGCGGTGTAATCGGCTACTCAGGAGACGATATAAACAAGTTCCTGTGGATGGTGAGGATAGCAGAAGGAGAACACCCCAAGGACATCAGGGTGAGTGTGACACCTGCCTGTTACTGCAGCTATTCTCCTGGAAATCTTTTAGCAAGCACTTACACAGTGAAATCAATGTTTCCTCTTCTCTCTTTACACTCTTTATACTGATGCTTAAGGACGGGCTCTGTTAGAACATTCATGGCATGTAATCTGTGACTTTGAGGGCGCATCCTGAACAACAACCTTTTGTTATAGCAAGAAAGTATCTCATTCCATTTTTTTAAGTTTTAGCATACAGTTAAAAATAAAAAGTATTCAGTAGGTTTACATGCACTGATGGAACCATAATACAGGTATGTCCAAATTTACATGCTCGTTACCACAAACCTGTGTATATATTTAGACTTTCAGAGGTTACTTTGTGTTCGGTTCAGTTTTAGCTGGTCTCAGCATTGTTTTGAATACAAGAATCCTCTTTCCTACCATACCGCTACTCTGCTGTCACAGCATTACTTTACCTGTCTGGTTAAATGTAGCTATTGATCTAATTCTGCAGCAGTCAATCACTAGCCATTGTCCTTCTTAAACAGACAAATCATTTTTTATTTGATTGTTTTATATTTTTATCACCCTTTATCGTCATCTCCAGTCAGTGAGTTCTACTAAATGAGCTAACCATCGTTTTCTGGGGCCTTATCCTCCCAAACCTTTATCCTTGTCTTCTTTAGGAGAGCGACTACTTCACCCCTCAGGGAGAGTTCCGAGTGGACAAAGCCGGTTCACCAACTCTGCTCAACTGCCTCATGTACAAGATGTCTTATTACCGATTTGGTGAAATGCAGGTGAGTAGAGATTTTCTGTCCAACGGCCAAAACCAAGCAACAATGACCAAAAACTCCAATCTGCAGGTCATTTTGATGATTTTTTTTCCTCTCCAGGTGAGGTCAGAGCTAGCGAGAAACTCTGAATATAAAGAGATTTAGTGGCGCTTATGATCCAGTTCATAGGTAAAAATAATGAGTCCTAGCTCTGTGCAAAGATCATAAAGAAACTTCCTGTTGCCATTGCCGAAGAAGTAAAAAGTTCTGCTACTATATTTTATGCAGCATGCAGCTTTACCAGAGAATAACAAGCAGCTTCTGCCACTAAAGGTGTAAAAATTCTTGCTACTGTAAAAGCAGAGCTAGCTGACAGGCAGGCAGAAGAGGATTTAAAGAGAGCTCCTGAGGTTGGGAGAGGGGGATGGAAGGATTGGCGGAAGCTTTCGAATGGGCCACAGCCACTTCTGGCAGGTAGCAGAGGAGAGATGAGAGGGATACTTCTTGCCAGGTGCTTACATCCCTGCTGTAGATGCAATCTGGCCAACAGCTCCGCAGAGAATCAATGCAGCCGCTGTGTGTGGCTCACAGCACTGTTTTAGGGTAAAGAGATGGAGAGACTGAGGCACAGGAGGAGATGGAAGACAGAAGGGAGTGAGCCCACCGAGGGAAAGAAGAGTAGGAGAGGGAAGATAACGTTTACAGAAACGGAACATGACAAGGGGGAACGGAAGCTTAGGGGACTTTAGGAAAAAGACAATCAGCAGATAGTTGAGGATGCGGTTCGTAGCGGTGGATGGAGATTAAAGGACAACAATGACAATGCATTATACAGTACAGAATAAGTAGGTAATGAATATAACCATGGACTAGAACTAGAAGTGTGGACTTCCTATCTCCCAAAAACCCAACTCATTTATCTCTTTCTCTTGACATTTAAATGACAAGTTGAACAGTCCTCATACATATACAGTGAGAGGCTACACTATTGTGATTAGTAATAATTTAATATTTCATAGTCTGTGTCCTCTGAAGCAGCCTGAAGGCATAAACGGGATGCTAAGGTGTTCTGTAGATGGGAACGTGGAGCCCAGAGTGAGAGTGGAGACTGAAAAAAGAAAAATACAGAGGGCAGGTAGAGAGTAACTTTGAGAATAGAGGTGATGAGGGTAAATAAAATGTGAAAAGGACACAGGGAGGGCTTTATATGTTGAATAATGGAAACAAGGTTGTTTGTGATTCATACAAAGTTTTTTGTAATAGCTGGCAAAGGGAAGATGCTGGCCTTTATTCAAAGGGCTATCAAACCTCTTTTTTTATTTTTTTATTGTGGTTTGTCCTTGTCTGTTGAGTACAGAGTTTGGATTAGTAAAACTGCAGTGGGCTGAGATGAAACTATGATGACACTCTAATATGAAGCTGGTTAGCCTAGCTTAGCATAAAAACTGGAAACGAGGGGGAAAAGCTAGCCTAGGTTCTGTCCAAAGGTAAAGCTCACTAATGAGCACGTCTTGTTTCTTTATTAACACTATTAAAGTTGCTAGACTGTTTTTGACTTTACTGTTAGACAGAGCCAGGTTAGCCGTTTCTCCATTGCTAGTCTTTATGTAATGCTAAGCTAACCGCCTGCCTTCATATCCAAAATACGGATATGAAAGTGGTGTCAATCCGCTGATGAATAAACTATTTCTTTAAACCAAAAAACGATTTGGCAAGCAACATTTTATCCAAGTCTCACAGCTAGCTAATGACACCTTTATCCATCTCTCCAGCTGGACTTCCGGACTCCTCCTGGCTTCGACCGAACACGCAACGCCGAGATTGGCAACAAGGATATCAAGTTCCAGCACCTGGAGGAGGCGTTCACCTCGGAGCACTGGCTGGTGAGGATCTACAAGGTGAAGAACCTGGACAACCGAGAGCCGCTGGACCACAAGCTTCGCAGTGTAGTGCCCAAGCAGAAGTACACCTCGAAAAAGGTAGGAGACTTCCTGTTTAATTGTCTTAAATACAGGATTACGGTTATAATAAACACCGTTGGTGTTGACCAGCAAAGCAAGGTGACTACATATAATTTCAAATAAGAGGAATTTTTTTTCTTCTTTAATGAATGTAAATATATAATAAACATCTCTCCATCATGCTTAACCCAGACTATATGCTCCAATTTAAGATTTTAAGAAATATTGCACAAATTATGTACGTATTCATACAGTATATCAAAGAAGAATAGCTCTCATATTTAGTCATCACAATTTGATGGGTAACAAGTGATATGCCAGTCATTTAAATCCAAGTATATACTGTAGATTCTGGATAAAGATTATTTTAGTTGGGGAATAGGTCATTTAACTATTTTTTTTTCTTTTTTTTTTTTCTGTCCCTCTAACAAGACTGCCAAGAGAAAGCGCGGACACATCAAGAACAAGCTTGCCCTGAGGAAAGGCAAGAAACTTCAAAAAAAATAATGGTGACGAAGAACTCTTCTAGGAAAACAAACAACTGCGAAGAAACCTCCAACAACCAATGAAGAAGAACACAGGGGCCATTTATCTGGCACTTGGTCTCAAGCGCTTCTCATTCGAGCGCCCCCATGTGTTGAGGAAATGTCATCTGGCTAGCTCCAGAACTGTTGTCCGTTTTATCCTGAGGATCTTTGTCTTGCTTATATTTTTTTTTCTCTTTCTTTTTCCGTTGTTTCCTGATGTCTTTTTAATTTGTACTTGAATGTGTGGCGAGGTATAGGGCTGCTCTGCTTGGTTTGGCGTCGATTAATTTTTGTGGTACATTCAATTAACTGCTTATCAGTGCGGGATCGGGGGTGTGAGGAGGTGAGGGGGGGAAACGAGAGAAGACTAGGAACATTTGCACCAAAGACCCATCGACCTTGCTCCATGGCACATGTGAACTCATTACTGATAGTGAGGAAGCGCAGGAGTGAAAGCTTGAGGACTTGTTCCTGACACGTGTACAGAGGAAGGTATGCGGTATGGAGGAACCTCACCGTCTAGGCACAGCCCACCTGTAATATTAACCTTTTTATCATCCTCCTCTCCTTTTTGTCTGCTTGGCTCCCTGACCTTCTTTTTCAACAAATTCTTTAGAAAAAAATAATTGGCCTAATATGTAAATACGTTGTGTAAAGAATAAGTCTAAAAGGATGATAATATATTGGATTATTGTGGTGATTTTTAAGTATGCAGTCAGTTTTTCCTCTTAATTTCTTTATGTGATTGTTTTGTTAATTTCTTTTTTGTATGACAGCAAAAAGAACAGTGAATGCAATAATTCTTGTACAGAGGGGCTTGAGATTTTGTTGGATGAATGAATGTGAATTTTTACAATGTTCCCCCACACCCCTCTTTTTTCATGAATTGCATAGATTGTACATTTTTGCTGCTGGGGTTTTAAAGACAGAAGCAAGCAACTGTTTAAAAAGTAGTGATAATAAATTAGGTCTCCCTTCCTGCAGGGGGAGCTCTCTAGTTTAGTGTGCAAAGCCTAGTGCCTCATCGCTGGTCACCATCGCCTCCGTAAGTTGCGATTGTCTACTCTGTTAACTTTTTGTTCAGCTCATCATGTATCAATGCGGCCGGTTGGGTGCTTCAACCAGACTCTGACATTGGAAACTGAAAATGTTCAAGATGTCTGGAAATAGACTGACGGACTGTGAAGGGGGTAGTTGGCACACGGGCACTGAAACTAGTAAAGACAGCTAAGGTCAGAAGAGGTAGAAACATCCATCACTGTATGTCACTACGGTGAACTAACAAACACCTTTATGGTACTTTAGAGCTGTGTCCTTATTCCTAAAATGGTCTTGAATATGTAGCTAGTTCACATCGTAGAATTGTAGTAGCCAGTTAAAGGCTTTTTCCGGCTTATTGCAGCACTTTTGGTCCATAAGTGGACTTGCGACGGACAGATTTAAAAAGCAGCAAAGGCTAAGATAAACCTAACTTTTAGTCCACTGTATGAGTCAAGCGCCAGATACGCTGAATCCTACATTTCCTATGATGCACCCTGATAGCGTCTTAAAATTAGACCCTCATGTTTGGTAAACGCCCATGTCTTGTCTTAGTGTAAAATTGGTGGAGTGGCCCTTTAATTCTATCAATCAACTAATCATTTCAATTTTAGTAAGCATATTAGATCTGATCTCCATGAAAAAAAAAAAACTAAGAATGCTGTAGTTAGTGTATTCTTTATAATAGAACCATGGTTTTTGTTCCTGATCAAATCGGCCATTAGTCCTTGGTTCATAAAATATCTGAAACTGGAGAGAGGAAAACAACTCAGTCCAAGCTGAAATATTAGCTGAGGTTTAGTTTAATATAGAAGATGAAGGAAACCAAATTTTCACATTTGCAAAGATACAACAAGTGACTTTTTGGCGTTTCAGCTTTAAAAAAAAAAAAAAACTGAAAAAAACTGAAAAAATTTAAATGATTATCTTTCGCTTGATTTATTATTCGACTGTTTCAGCTCCAGTGTATGGGATACAGTTGGGACACGGCTTTAATGAACCGTCTGTTACCTTTGGCCTCTTATTCTATGGGCACGGCACTGTTCTTTGTGCGTCTGGGTTCTCCGGATGTTGGAAACACTGAAGGTGTTTCTGTATGTGCACGCTTTAGTAACTTTTTCATTTTCTATCAAATAAGTGACGCATCAAACGACTAACACATCCTACCGCTGTACTTGTCACATTTCACAAAAAAGTGACTTTTATTGGTATCGCCTGTTTC
>NC_045746.1:15579816-15585007 GCF_008692095.1 Etheostoma spectabile
TTCCTTTTTCTTTTTACACTTCTCTAAAATGTTGTCCGAATCACTTTCTTTTTTCTTTGATCTTCTCTGAAACTTGAGTGTTTCCATTTCAGACTTTCTTCAACACAATGCCACATTGTTGATTAGTCACACAAACGCCTAAAACTGAGTCACGTCCTTTTGATTTATTATTTGTCAAGATAGGAGAGAGTTCAGACCAAGCCTTAATGTGATGTACAGGTTGTTGCCCTCTTTTGTTTCATTTTGTTTCAATTAGGAGCGGCAGAACGGTTCCTTCCCCTACTAAGTTGACTCGTTTCTTAGTAGCTCAGTGCCGTCTGTCCTTAACACTGTTTTCGTTTGATGAAATCCCTCCCTCACCTTCAAAGTTTACATTTTTACATCATTGTTCTGTTCAGCCATCTTTAAATATACACTTTAATGAAAACATTTGTGTAAGTTGTTGTTATTGACGTGTTTATGAATTAAGTCATGTGAACCAAAGCATTATTCTGAATTATTAATGTACAGTACATTCAGTATTCTTCCTGTGCAGATCTGGTTTATCAACCTAGGTGAACACAAAGCCAACCACTTGATGGCAGCATTAGCCTTTGGATGAAGACATTTGTGTCTTTTCTGAAACAGTATCTATAAAGAATGAGTTCAGTTTAACACTGGTGAGGATAGTTGGTGATGGGTTTGATATGAGGGTAATCTTGTTTGGTTTAAGTGAAGCTTTCCTTTCAATACCCATATGAGTCAAATGCATTAAGGTAGGCAGTAAAATGTTGACTATTTCGGAGAAAATGCATCTTTACCAAGTCTTCCAAATGTATAATATCAACAGTCTCACAAGGGGTTGTTGTGCTCATTTCACCTCAGAAAACTAAGTTGTTGGATTAATGAAAAACGAAATGACAACTTGAGTTCCTTAACATCCTTAAAAGGCAAGTCACGTTAAATTTATCATGAGGGTGGCAACATAAGCATGACATATTGTTAAAATAGTTATTCTTCATAGTGGCCATCTTAAACTCAGGTAGTCGGGCTCAGCTCTTTGTCAGATGTGGCACAACTTTCATTGGTCTAAGCTGTTCCTGCTCATCGTTAAGCTATATGTAGGCTCAACTGTTCTTGCTATGTGCTAATTTTAGCACACCTACTGTACAAATGGCAGTTAACTATTCAGACTGCCATTTTGTATTTACTGAGTCTCAGTGAGCATGTTCTGTTTAGCTAGCGTGTTGCCATGTTGACCTGCTGATGTTATCTTGTAATAATGCTAATTAACAAATAATTGACATGTAATAATGCTATCAATAACCTATTATGTTAGCATTCAGCTGAGGTTGACTGGGATTTTGTCATTTGTCACAGTTTTAAAGGTGTGTTATGACTTCTTGCAAATGGGTGGTGTTCAAATAAAGGTAGGGGACCACCAAAGTTATTCCAGTTCATCCTCCGTGGGCTGTGTATATTTGTACTAAATTTATGGCAAACTATCTAGTTAAATATTGCACTTTGAAGCCATGCCACTTTAAAGGCTAAAAAGAGTGAGTCCATGATTGCCATGGCACATTTATTAGAACAAAATGATCTCAAACAAGCTCCTGCGTTGACCTGTTAGTACAAATGAGATGTTCCAGAGGTCCTCTGCTGGTGGATTGAATGAGGAGTAGCAGTTTACAGTTTAGGATTCACATGAATGCAGGACAATATATCAGATGTACATTTAGGATATCATGATGAGACAATGTTTTAAAAAAGGTAGAATGTCTTTATTCATGGACAATCCCTCCTTTATCCACAATCACTCTCTACATCAGTGAATCTGGATCCTTTTGGATATAAAAAAAAAATATATAATTTTCACGTAAGGCAAGTGTCAACAGTATTTCTAAATGGTTGCAGGTTTGTTCTCTATACTGTCCTCAAAATGTCATGTACTGTCATGACATAAGCTACAAATAGGCATCTGGTAAATTCATCTGGCTTTAATGTACTATTTGAAAAGTTAACAGAGCAAGCAGTGAAAGGTTTATGTAAAAAAAAAAAAAAATAGTCTGAATACCATGGAGTGGATATACTGTTAATTGTTCTTATTTCATTTCTGCTTTACCTTATTTAGAAAAACCATTGAGTTAAAATTGACCACAAAGTAACACTGTAGTATGACCCAATACATTTCTGTTATAGGCTGCCAGTTCCCAGTGATTGTTATTCTGCTAGATTATCCTCATCTTCACAAAAGCAACCTTCCAGTGAACTGCAGATGTGGGAACATGGTTGTGTGTTTCTGCAAGCAGCCTCATTCATATTCATCACCACGGGCAACCTAAGAAGAAGTATTAACTTCGGGAGGCATGAGCTGCCTAATTACACAAGTGCCATTTTAGGGGCACAGATGCAACAAAAAGATTTGAGGACCCAGATTTTTTATCACAAACAAACCAGTGTTTTCTTTCTTTAGGAAGAAGGGACTAATGGCTGGAATATCTCAATAAGAGAGGTAGTAATGGAAAGTGTCTGTTATGCAGTGCCGTCTCACTCAATGGGTGAAATCATTTAAATGGGGTGACGTGTAAATAGCACAAAAAGCATGTGTTACAGTACAAAATGGAAAAGTAGCAAAATGTGACCAGATACATTCATAGTGCAGACAAAACAATCACAACCTTTACTTTCTAGTAGCTCACTCTAATGTTCCGAATAATAATATATACTAACGCATAATCTAATGTAATGCATTTGTTTTAACTGTTTACTTATATGATTTTAAACCCGGTTACGTGCTCTTATTTCCCGTAAAGCTCTTGGGGACCACCATGATTGGTAAAAGCCATTTATATAAAATATTACGTTTATTTTTAGGTTAAAAGTGCCTTATATAAACTCATTTACAGCTACAGTATTATGTGTTACAGGGAACTTGTATTGATTCATTCTAACGCTGCATTACAAATTAAAAGCTTGAAACCAAACAATGTCTGAGAAAACATTAAGCAAATGCAAATTAGAACACCAGTGGCAAACTTCATTACTGTGTGTGTGCAAAAAGGCCTTGGCAATGTGAAAAATAGAAATACTCTACTTTGAATAGTAATACTATTAACTGTATATAAAAAAATTTACTTTTATCCCAAGAGCTCCAGCCACCATGTTGGTTATGACAGTGGAGGTCGCTTTGGCACCTTGCTTGTTTCCTGTCTGTCTCCATAGTGTCACTCTGTGAGTCTATAGCTCAGGTCTGGAGGACTCTGCTTCCTTCGCATGACTTCCTGTCTTCTGACCTCAGTGTGGAGAGGAAGGATCTCCGTTATTGTCCAGAAGAGTACTAATCTGCTGTCAGGTCGGCTTCCACAGTGGGCTGTTGTAAATCCAACCGTCTCCCTGTGCATGTAAGGAAGAAAACTGGACAATTAAATATTTTCTTTGTATAATTAGGGTGAATTCACCTTTAAGAATGACCACAGTAGTTTAGTTAGTAGCTGTGTACTAAATCACTACCTGTACTACCTCGCTGTAGTGAGCAGTAAGCTTAAAAAATGTGAGCTCAAGAAAATAACTTCCTACAAAAACACGCTTCAAGTGGCACTACAGGACAACAGAAACTGTTTCCATGGGATACAAACAAGTGATGCCTTCTTTAGCCATTTACTTATTATTAGCCTGCCAATGCAAATATTCAATCTGACGAAAATCAGCAGCAATTGTAGTGCACTGCATAGTAAATTGGAGGGAAATTCGGACAAAAAAATGTAAGGGCAGTTTGAAGATAATGTTCCCTGCTGCCCAGCGTTATATCACAGTGTTTCTTCAATAAGTTTATCTTTCTTCACTTTACCTCTTTAGTAAAGTATTTGGGTGTCCAGGGTTTGTTATCAGCTGTTCTCTTCCTTTCTTCCCCTCTCTGTCGCTCTTCCAGCCGGTGTTTGTGTTCTGTGGCCTCATCGATGTTCCCTTCCTTTAGCGACTTGGTGACGTGTTGCCATAACCTCCTACAAGGAGGTTATGGCAAACGCAACAATTACATTTATGAGCCATTAACGTCTCCCACATCTAGCAGTACCTTAATTTACCTGTTTCATTATTTAAAATTACATTAAGTTGGTGGTTATGAGTTTTTTTTTTTTACCTGGATTCTGTTCTCCCCTGTTTCTCCACAGGCCGCAGCTTCTTCCTTGTGACTGGAAGTTTAGCCGTGTCGATCACTTTGGTTTCCCCACTGCTGTAGGTGAACTCCAGCGTGCCGTTCCACTCGCCCTGGGCTTTGCACACAATGGTGTTGGTCGGGTTGTGTTTGACCTCTGCCGTCACTCTGATTCAGCCAAACAGAAAGATGTTGTCAGGAATCATTCTTGTCTGCCTGTTACTTTTTTATACCTGTATTCAGGGCACATTTATTTTACATTTCAAAAGTAAAAAACTTATGAACTTAACATCACTCATCACTTTACTATGATTTTTTTTTATGTGAACATGATTCCTGATTTTAGAAATAAAGCATGCTTTAATAATACTGGTCCCTTGCTGGAGCTGCTGCCCCCGCGACCCGATACCGAATAAGCGCATGAAGATGGATGGATGGACTACGTGTACTACAAATAGTTTTTTACAAAAAAGTCAGGAAGTGTAATTGTTGCCTAGAGTAGCCTACGTCATAAAAAAAATGCCATAAAACTGTCATACCGTAGCAAGCACTGACTGTACCACATTTGGTCCAGTTTATTGCAAAAATCTGTTAGAATGCTTTATAGTACAAGTCAGGAAGTGTGCCACTGTGCTTTAATGCCACATGTGGTTTTTATGTTTGTTTTTTAACAATGCAGATAATGATAATATGTATATGGTTAAGAGATTATTTGTGACTGTGTGTGTTATAGTACCGGTATGTTAATTTATTTTAATAAAATCCCTTAAAATATTTTCTGTGTTCTATACTTTAATAAAGTTTTTTTGTTTTTTTAAATCAAGTGAAACAATCATCATGAGCAGCAGGTGACACATGCCGTAATCATGTAATTGTAGGAAAGAAAAAGTATGAAGACTTTACAATTGATTTTTAACTTGCAAAATGTCTGAAAAATCAAATGGCATGAAAAGTCATGGTATAAAATGTGATATAAAATTCATACAAAAGTCAAGATAGTTTGCCGTAAAAAAAAGTCATGTCGGAAAACTAATAGGGAAGTGATTCATGAAATGTTAT
>NC_045746.1:15585017-15585236 GCF_008692095.1 Etheostoma spectabile
AAATTAAAGTACATCATAAAAGTCATAGTATAGTATGTCAAATAAATGTAATAAAAAGTCAACATAGTATGTCATAAAAGTCTTATGTTTGAAAAAAGTGACCATATAGTATGTTGAAAAAGTCATTAAATGGCTTAGTATAGTATGCCAAAAAGTCATGAAAAAAACAGCATTGCATGTTAAAAAAGTAAAAAGTAAAAAAAAAAAAAAAAAAAAAAA
>NC_045746.1:15585259-15588640 GCF_008692095.1 Etheostoma spectabile
AAAGTAACAGTTAAGTATGTTGAAATCCATAGTATAGTATGTCAAAAAAGTCCTAGTATAGCATGTCGAAGAAAAAAAAAAGTCATAGTATAGCATGTCAAAAAAAAGTAATAGTATAGCATGTCGGAAAAAAAGTCATAGTATAGTATGTCAAAAAGTCAAAGTATAGAATGTCAAAAAAATGAGTCATAGTATAGTAGTGCAAAAAAGTCATAGTTATATGTTGCAAAAAAGTCATAGTAATAGCATGTTGACAAAAAGTCATAGTCAGTATGTCAAAAAAAAGTCATAGTAAGTATGTCAAAAAAAAGTCATGTATAGATGTCAAAAAAAGTCTAGTATAGCATGTCAAAAAAAATCCAAGTAAAAATGTCACAAAAAGTCATAGTATAGCATGTCTTAAAAAAATCATAGTAAATGCATATCGAAAAAAAAGTCATAACATAGCATGTCGAAAAAAAAGTCATAGTATAGCATGTCGAAAAAAAAAGTCATAGTTTTATGTTCAAAAAAAAGTCATAGTATAGAATGTCAAAAAGTCATAGTTATAGCATGTCGTTAAAAAAGTCATAGTATAACTATCGAAAAAAAAGTCTAATACATGTCGAAAAAAACGTCATAGTATGCATGCGACAAAAAGTCATAGTATAGCATGTCAAAAAAAAGTCATATATAGTATGTCCAAAAAAAAGTCAATAGTTAAGCATTTGACAAAAATCATAGTACGTGTCAAAAAAGTCATGATAGCATGTCAAAAAAAAAAAGCATGGTCAAAAAAAGTCTAATATAATATGTCCAAAAAAAGTCATAGTATAGCATAAAAAAGTCATATAACAGTGTCGTTAAAAAAGTCATAGTATAGCATATCGAAAAAAAGTCATAATACATTGCGAAAAAAGTCATAGATAGCATGTCGAAAAAAAGTCTAGTATAGCATGTCAAAAAAAAGTCATAAGTAGTGTCCAAAAAAAAGAGTCATAGTATAGCATGTTGACAAAAAAGTCAATATGTATGTCCAAAAAAGTCATAGTATGCAGTGAAAAAAAAAGTCATAAGATAAGTATGTCCAAAAAAAAGTCATAGGGAGTGATTCATGAAATGTTATGAAAAGTCAAATTAAGTACATCATAAAGTCATAGTATGTATGTCAAATAATGTAATAAAAAGTCAACATGTATGTCTAAAGTCTTATGTTTGAAAAAAGTGACCTATAGAATGTGAAAAATCATTAAATGGCTTAGTATAGTATGCCAAAAAGTCATGAAAAAACAGCATTGCATGTTAAAAAAGTAAAAATAAAAAAAAAAAAAAAAAAAAAAAAAAGCTTTAGTAACGTTGTTTGATAAAAGTAACAGTTTAAGTATGTTGAAATCCATAGTAATATGTCAAAAGGTCTATATAGATGTCGAAGAAAAAAAAAAGTCAGTATAAGCATGTCCAAAAAAGTAATGTAAGCATGTCGGAAAAAAAGTCTAGTATAGTATGTCAAAAATTCAAGTATAGAATGTTCAAAAAAGTCATAGTATAGTATGTCAAAAAGTCAAGTATAGAATGTACAAAAAAAAGTCATATATAGTATGTTGACAAAAGTATAGTATAGCAATGTTGACAAAAAAGTCATAGTATAGCATGTTGCCAAAAAGTCATAGTATGCATGTTGACAAAAAAGTCATAGTATAGCATGTTGAAAAAAAAGTCATAGTATACATGTCAACAAAAGTCTAGTATAGTATGTCAAAAAAAAGTCATGTATAGTATGTCAAAAAAAAAGTCATTGTATAGCATGTCAAAAAAAAGTCTAGTATAGCATTCAAAAAAAATCATAGTATAGAATGTCAAAAGTCATAGTTAGCAGTGTTAAAAAGCATAGATATAGCATATCTAAAAAAAGTCTAATATAGCACGTCGAAAAAAAAATCATAGTAAATAGCATGTCTGAAAAAAAAGTCATAATATGTATGTCCAAAAAAAAGTCATAGTATAGCATGTTGACAAAAGTCAAATATAGTATGTCCAAAAAAAGTCATAGTAAGCACTGTGAAAAAAGTCATAATTATAGTATTCCAAAAAAAAGTCTAGTATAGCATGTGAAAAAAAAGTCATAATATAGTATGTCAAAAAAAGTCATTGTATAGCATGTTGACAAAAAAGTCATATAATATATGTTCGGAAAAAAATGATAGTATACATATCGCAAAAAGCAGTAAGCATGTTGAAAAAAAGTCATAGTATAAGCATGTCAAAAATAAAGTCATGTAAGCATGTCAAAAAAAAAGTCATAGTATAGCATGTCAAAAAAACGTCCTAGTATAGTATGTCAAAAAAAAGTCATGTATATGAGTCAAAAAACGTCATTGTTAGATGTCGAAAAAAAAGTCATAGTATAGAATGTCAAAAAAAGTCATAGTATAGCATGTCGTTATAAAAGTCATAGTATAGCATATCGAAAAAAAAGTCATTATATAGCATGTCGAAAAAAAAGTCATAGTATAGCATGTCGAAAAAAAAGTCATAGTATAGCATGTCAAAAAAAAAGTCATAATATAGTATGTCCAAAAAAAAGTCATTGTATAGCATGTTGACAAAAAAGTCATAATATAGTATGTCGGAAAAAAAAATGATAGTATAGCATATCGAAAAAAAGTCATAGTAAAGCATGTTGAAAAAAAAGTCATAGTATAGCATGTCGAAAAAAAAGTCACTGTATAGCATGTCGGGATAAAAAAAGATAGTATAGCATATCGAAAAAAAGTCATAGGATAGCATGTTGACAAAAAAGTCATAGTATAGCATGGCAAAAAAAGTCATATAGTATAGCACGTCGAAAAAAAAAGTCATAGTATAGCATGTCGGAAAAAAAGTCATAGTATAGCATGTCCAAAAAAAGTCATAGTATAGTATGTTGGAAAAAAAGTCATAGTATAGAATGTCCACAAAGTCATAGTATAGCATGTCAAAAAAAAAAATTATAGTATAGCATGTCAAAACTTTACGATGTGTCTCAGTGGTCAAGCGGTTGCCTGCCAATCGGAAGGTTGGTGGTTCAATCACTGGCCTTGCAGTCCCATGTCAAAATATCCTTGGGCAAGACACTGAACCCCAATTTGCCCCTGATGCTGTGCATCAGAGTGTAAAAGTGTGTGAATCTGATGAGCAAGTGGCACCTTGTACGGCAGCTTCGGCCACAGTGTGTGAACGATGAACAGTTCTTGTACTATGTAAAAGAAAAGCTCTTTTTTGAGTAGTCGTTAAGACTAGAAAAGCGCAATATGAGAAGAGTCCATTTACATTTATTGTATATAAAAAAGGACTATACTATGTCAAAGTATAATATGTTGAAAAAGTCATAGTATAGTATGTCAAACAAAGTCATAAAAAGTC
>NC_045746.1:15588650-15604353 GCF_008692095.1 Etheostoma spectabile
ATGTCAAACAAAGTCATAAAAAGTCATAGTATAGTATGTCAAAAAGTAAAAGCGTGGCACGTTAAAAAAAAAACATCACAAAGAAGTCATAGTACAGGATATAGAGTAAAAGTCATGGTAAAGCATGTTGGAAAAAGGTAGTATAGTATGTCAAAAAAGCGATTAAAAAGCCACATTAAAAAGCCACAGTATAGTATTTAATAAAAAGTCATATTATGTTGAGGAGTTGAACCTTCATCTTCAAAATTTTTTGAAGATGAAGATTTTATTTTCATCCTCAGCTACTTATCTCACTGAGCTATTTGTAAAGCACAATCTACATTGTTTTGGCGTTCTATTTATTGTTTACAGTATTGAAGACAAAAAAAACAGCAAAGCATAATATGTCTAAAAGAATCACAAAAAAGTCTAAGTATAGTATGTCGAATAAAGTCATGTATGGTATGTCAAAGTATAATATGTGGAAAAAAGTCATAAAAAGTCATAGTACAGCATGTTGAAAAACGTCATGGTAAAAAAGTCAGAATATACAGTATGTCGCAAAAAAAAGTCATAGTACAGCATGTTGAAAAACGTCATAGAAAAGTCATAGTATAGTACATAAAAAAGTCATGAAAAAGTCATAGTATTGTATGTCGGAAAAAAGTCATATTATAGTATGTCAAAAAAGTCAAAGCGTAGTATGTCAAAAAGTATAATTAAAAAGTTATAAAAAAGTCATAGTATAGCATGTTGTAAAAAAGTCATAAAAAAGTCATAGTATAATAAATCAAAAAAAGTCAGAAAACAACAGTGTTGTATGTTGAAAAAAAGGCATGTCATAATATGTCAACAAAAGTTGAAAAGTATAATAAAAAAGTCATATTATAGTATGTGGAAAAAAGTATTAAAAAAGTCATAGTATAGTATGGCAGAAAAAAAGTCCTAGTAAAGTTTGTCAACAAAAGTCATAAAAAAGTCATAGTATGGCATGTTGTAAAATAAGTCATAGTATTTTATATGTCCAAAAAGTTATATTATGTTGAAGAGTTGAATCCTCAACTCTTCAACTTAACCCTCAGTAGCTTATCTCACAGAGATTTATGAAGCTCACAATAGATTGTTTCTTGTTTACATTACTGAAGACAAAAAAAGTCTGAAGTATGTCAAAAAGAATCATGAAAATATCATAGTATAGTATGTCATAAAAGTCATAGTATAGAATGTTGAAAAAAAGTCATTAAAAAAATCATAGTATAGCATGTCAAAACTATCTGAGTGGTAGAGCGGTTGCCTGCCAATCGGAAGGTGGGTGGTTTGATTCCCTGGCCTTGCAGTCCCATGTCAAAGTGTCTTTGGGCAAGACACTGAACCCCAAGTTGCCCCTGATGCTGTGCATCAGAGTGTAAATGTGTGTGAATGTTTATCTGATGAGCAGGTGGCACCTTGTACAGCAGCTTCGGCCACAGTGTGTAAATGGTGAACAGTTCCTGTACTATGTAAAAAAAAAAAAAAAAAAAAGTGCTTTGTGTAGTCGTTAAGACTAGAAAAGTGTTATATGATAAGAGTCCATTTATATTTATTGTATGTCAAAAAAGGACTATACTATGTCAAAATATAGTATGTTGAAAAAATCATACAAAAGTCATAGTATATTGTGTCAAACAAAGTCATAAAAAGTCACAGTATAGTATGTCAAAAAAAGTCAATGCATAGTATTTGGAAAAAAAATACTGAAGAAATCATAGTACAATATTTAGAAAAAAAAATCATAAAAAGTCATAGTAAAGCATGTTGGAAAAAAAATCATAGTATGTCAAAAAAAGCATAAAAAAGCCACAGTATAGCATTTAAAAAAGTCAAATTATGTTGAACCCTCAACCTCAAATCTTAATTTTTAGCCTCAGCAGTCTATCTCACTGAGCTATTTTGAAAGCCCTCAATACTGTCTTTCTTATTGTTTACATTACTGAAGACAAAAAAAAAATGGCAAATCCCTAAACCCTAACCCTAACCCTCACCCTTGTGCCCGTGCCACTCGCAGCGCCCATTCAGGGCACTGCGTTCTACCCTAACCTAACCCCTACCCTACCAACCCCATACCCTAAACCCATAACCCTAACCCTACCTAACCCCTAACCCTAACTAACCCTACCCCTAACCCCTAACCCTACCTAACCCCCTAACCCACCCCACCCCTAACCCTAACCCTAACCCTAAACCCTAAACCCTAACCCCTAACCCCCTACCCTAACCCTACCCCTAACCCTAGCACCCTAACCCTAACCCTAACCCCCTCCACCTAACCCTACCCCTGACCCCCAACCCTAACCCTACCCTAACCCCTACACCCTACCCCCCTAACCTAACCCTGACCCCTAACCCTAACCCTAACCCCCTAACCCTACCCTACCCCTAACCCTACCCCTAACCCTACCCTACCTACCCTACCCACCTACCCTACACCCTAAACCTAACCTAACCCACCCTACCCTAAACCTACCCTAACCCTACCCTAACCCTAACCCTAACCCTACCCCTAACCCCCTAACCCAAACCTACCTCACCTACCCTAACCCCTAACCCCTAACCCTAACCTAAACCTACCCTAACACTACCCCTAACCACTACCCCAACCCCCTAACCCTAAACCTACCCTAACATACCCCAACCCTACCCTAACCCTACCCTAACCCTAACCCACTAACCTAACCACCCTAACCCCACCCTACCCCTAACCCTAACCCTACCCTACCCTAACCCCAACCCTAACCCAACCCACCCTACCCCGAACCCCCTAACCTCACCTACCCCCTAAACCCTACCCCTACACCCTAACCCAACCCTACCCCTAACCCCTAACCTAACCCTACCCCAACCCTAACCCAACCCTACCCCTAAACCTAACCCATAACCCTACCCCCTAACCCTAACCCTACCCCTAACACTAACCCCCTAACCCCAACCCCCTAACCTTTGACAAAACTATGACAAAAAAGTACAATGAAAAAGTCATAACATAGTATTTTGAAAAAAAGTCATAAAAACATACTACACTGAAAAGTTGAACCCTATACCTTCAAACTTCACTTCAATTGCAGCAGCTTATCCCACTGAGCTATTTGTGAAGCCTGCAATGCATTGTTTCAGGGTTCTATTTACTGTACATTACTCAAGACAAAAAAGTCATAGTATAGTATGTCAAAAAAAGTCAAGGCGTTGAATGTCGAAAAGTATAATCAAAAAAAGTCATAGTATAGTATGTCGAAAAAGTGTCGGTGTGTGTAAGAGTCATAAAGAAATCATAGTATATATTATATCAAAATAAAGTCCTACAAAATTTTGGTATGGTATGTTATAGTATTTCAAAAAAGTCAAGGCATATGTATGTTATGTCATTTCGGCAGTTTATTTTTTGTTTAAGTGAGGGTATAATGTATTATAAATAAGTCATAGTATAGTATGTCTAAAAAAGTTAAAGAATAGTATCTCGAAAAGAATAATGAAAAAGTCATAGTATAGTATCTTGAATAAAAAGTCATAAAAAGGTCTTATTAAAGCATGTCGGAAAAAAGTCACAGTATATGTCATAAAAAGTCATGAAAATCATGAAATTCATAGTAAAGTGAAGTCAGGAATTGTGCTGCTGTCCTTTATGCAGATTGAGGAATATGTAAATGATTGAGAGAATATTTGTGACTAACTATGTTATGTTACTGGTATGCATATGTTGTTTGGGATATAATTTAAAACAATAAAATCATTGGAAATATATTCTGTGTTTTAGCCTCTTTTATAAAGTTCAGTTTAGTTCAATTTTTTTATACAGCATGTTTAAAAACAACCATAGTTGACCAAAGTGCTTAACAAGCTAAAAAAAAAGAAAATACACAAACAATAGACAATACAAAATAACCAACAGTCAAAAAAAATATAAATAAAATAAAGGACAAGGTGTCAAAGCTCAACTTGAATTAAAAGCCAACAAACAGCAGTGGGTCTTAAGCAAGGACTTGAATGTTTCAACGGTCCGATATGTTCTTGTAGGAATAGGTAAACATTCCAGAGAGGAGATAAAACACGTGACACATCCCTCATATGCATAAGTTGTCTTGTAGGAAAAAAACTCAAATATGAAGAATAATAAACAGAATTTTTAATTTGCAAAAACTACTGAAAAATCAATTTGGTTGAATTAACAGGTATCCAATATACTGTATAATACGTGGACAATAGCATTGTGAAAAGCATTGTGTCAAGCACAAAGCCACCGCCTTAAGAGGATTTTCAAAATAAATATTCAATATAAAACAAAAGGAAAAGACAAATCAGCATGTCATGTTTGCTGTCAAAGTGATATGGTGTCAGCAATAAAGGCAGGCAGAGAGAGCAAAAAAAGATGCTCAGAAACACTCACCTGTGTACCTTCCCTCCATAGAAAGGCTTGGTGTGAAAGGTAACAGTGGCAGAGTAGCCGCTCTTGACACAGTTGATGGAGACTTTGCCCCCCAGCTCCACCCAGGGCACGGTAAGGATGGAGCGGGCGTAGGCACAGGGCAACGTGAAGACATACTCCTCGTCGTGCTCCAGCAGACTGAGGACCCCTAAGAGGAGAAAGAGGAAGAAAAGTGAGAGGGGTTGAAGTGAATCCTCAGATGCATGATGGGAACACAAATGCATAGAAACAGATGATGTTAGTAAAATGTATTTTATGGAAACTAATCACTCAAATATAGTTTGTTAACAATTGGAGAAGATTTTTCAAAGGTATGTCGAGCCACCAGATGAGCCTGCCTCTTGGAGTAATAAACACTAATTGAATCTATGTGGCTGGTATGTGGATGTTTTCTCCAGACCATTGCTGTCAGTGACGTCCATTGTGCACTCGTAAAACAGGAAGCAAGTGTGGAGAAATACGTAGGTACACAGAAACTAAATATTCTATATAATCATCCAGTTATAATGTAAAACTAGGCACTTTAAAGTGCTCTTATATACAGTTAATATAACATAATAATTAAGTTGTTTGCAACAGTCTTTGAATCGCCCATCACTACAGCGATCCTAATTTATGTTTTGATTAAATAGGGTTAAGCATAGTTTGCTGTGCAGTTTTCATGTCCTGTGTGAATAAGCAGTTAATTATCTAACCTGATTGTAGGCCGCAATAATTTTATTTATTTTCTATTGCATATTGAAAAATACTCACACAACGAACACCAAGTGTGAAGAACATTATTTAAATGAGTTAATATCTCCTTTAGGCAGTTTGTATCTCTTGGGTCCCTAAGAGCGGCTATTATACTCAACACTCATGATTGACATCATCAGCGTCACTCAGTCTATAAGTGGATTTATTTTGTCCTTAACAACACCTCACATGTCCATGATTAACTTTCAGTTATATCATAACCACGTGTTTACAAGAGCTCACTTGTTCATCTGTATTTCACTGCAAAATGCCTAAAAGGAGTACATTTCTTCTGGCACCACTGTGGTCAAATCATAACATGGCAAGGATTGACATAGTGAGAGAAAAAACCTATTCAGAGTCAAAACAATGGCTTGTAGTCATTATGTGGTTCTGAATAGCCTTGATTGATTACCAATCATTATTGAAAAGCTCTATTGTATGTACAATAAATGGTAGATCTGTTGTGAAAGCAGAAATCCCATAGTGTAAAATGACTCCTACAAGTAAGCGTCCTGAATTCATAATTCTACTTCAGTAAAAGTGCCGTTTTATAAGTAAAATGGCATTTAAGTATCAAAAGTAAAAGTATTAATTATGCAGAACAACTCATTAAAGAATGTTAAATTTATATTTTTTATCTAAACAAATAATACATTTTCTGGACTATAGGAGCTCAGTCTCATATGACTTTATTGGATTCTATTTATTATTGATGTGTTCAAATGTAAGCAGAATTTGAATGTAGCTGGTTGAAGGAGAGCTGGTTTGAAATGTTTTATAAACAATCCTGGCATTTATATGGTCCACCTTTACGGGTATGAATTACTTTGTTTGCATCAAGGTTTGATTGGCCTCTCTCTCATTCTCCTGTTAGTTTTGTTGTTCCAGTATAATGTTATCATTGTTGTAACATGGAGTTTTATATCCCAGCATAGGTTTGCACAACTCCAACCTGAGAAGGTCTGATCCACAATAACTGAAACCCCCCGTGTGGGTATGTGCATGGCCTTAAATTTATAATAGTGCATCATTTCAAAAGTTAATCAAATATATTTGTCTGTTAAATTCAATTAGCAACTGTACAAAGTACAATGGTTCTTGTATGTATAAATACAATTAAAAGGCAGCAGAAAGTGGAAACAATCAGGTAAAATAGTTCAAGTGATAATTCAAAATTTTGAAAAGAAACAATCGTTCTTAGCGACAAGAGTTAGATGAGAAGATTGATTCCACTCTCATGTCTGTACTGTAAATGGAGCTACATATACCACTTGGACCTGGCTAACCTAGCTTAGCACAAAGACTGGAAACAGGGGGAAATAGCTAGCCTGGATCCATCCAAAGGTAACAAAATCCACAGTACCTCCAAAACTGAATTGAATCCTACTGGACCTGGAAATAAAATAAATAAAATAAACAGTATCTACTGAACTATTGTCAGATATTGCCATCTATATGTAGTTAATAATCATTCCACTGGTATGTAATTTAATTCAAAGACAGTATAGCTCAAATCAAAAAGTGCATAGCGGCCTGTGATATTTTAACATCCATCCTTACAGGACCAGAGGTAAACCTGAGCAATGCACTCATCACAACAGTCAAACAGGTCAAATCCAAATCCTGCTGGTCAATCTGGCTGCATCAGCTGCTGTACCTCTGTTACTTTTCTGGTGCTGACTCACTGCCAATCAGTGTAGTCTGAGCCATCCATAAAAATGCAGTATCAACTGCTATCAGAAAAGCAGCCACTGCAGAAATAACCCCCATCTATCAATACTTCCCGGGGTGAGGGTCACCATGTTCTCTGATAGGCAGCATAAGCCTCCGCACATGGTGATGAACTGCTGCGTCATAACCTGCCGACAGGTGGTCAGAGGTACAGAATAGCCTGAGAAAGCTTTAAAGTCTGACTGAATCAGTTCATGTATCCAGATTCATTCGATTGGGCTCAAGGACTTCCTGTGTCTCCGCTCAGGGTGACTCATCCCCAGCAAACTACTGTACATGGTGTAATGGTGCTGACAGAGAGGACAGGCTTATTGTTTGCCATAGGAGAGGTCTCATTCATACAGGACAGGACGCTCTTAAGGCTGTATTTTTAACTAATACAAAAGCAATACAGACATTAACTGCTTTCACTGTAGTAACAACTACAAAGGCAACCACACAAATAACTTGTGTCAAGTTGACAACCTTTCATATAGCGTTCACTTGCTGCTTTCACTACGCCTGGACGTTGTATACTGTTTGTATTCTGTTTTAATTAAGCACAAGTCCGTCCATGTTACTTTGTTTCTTCAATTTAAGTTATCTTTTAACAAGTTGTTGCTGTAAAAGAGTATGCTCAGCTGACCTACCCTGCATGAATACATTTTTTTTTAAATAAACAAATACAATTTATGTCTTATTAGTTTCTGCTATTTACTATATGCATAAGGCAGCGTCTTAAAGATAAATAAAAAGCTAGATAGTCACCTACATTGCTGGTCATAATAACACTGCAACATTCAAAGAGATTAACTTTCATAAGTCATGATAACATGGACCAGTAACAAGAAAAAAAGGAGTTATAATTTGCAAAAGTGGTCACCAGTAAAACCCTCATCAACACTGTTTAAATCAATTAAAGGGTGCTATTTGCTGAACAACAGGATCAATATGAACAGCAACAAAATAGAAAACTTCACCTACTTTGACAGGGCAATCTTAATGTTAAGTGTTTTTGTTTTGTTCACCTTCTCTAGATTTTAATGCCAATACAGCCAATATGTTTTACATATGACTGACACTTTGTGTCAAGAAAGCAAAAAGTGTTTAACTTTAAACAGTACAGAGAAAGGCTTTAAATTGTCAGCAGTTATT
The DNA here is from genome assembly GCF_008692095.1 of Etheostoma spectabile. Classification (NCBI taxonomy): domain Eukaryota; kingdom Metazoa; phylum Chordata; class Actinopteri; order Perciformes; family Percidae; genus Etheostoma; species Etheostoma spectabile. The sequence goes on from NC_045746.1 coordinate 15,596,689, forward strand.
AGAAAGTCAGTTTTAAAGCACCTGGATGATGGCATTTTCAGTCAATATTTTTGTTTTTAATTATTTATTATTTCATGTGATTTTATACTTCTACTACAGTGCATTTGAGAGGCAATTATTTACTTTTTATTACACTGACAATTACTATTACCAATTACTTTTTTTAATTAAACTACCCAACAGCATATAAAGGATCCACAATTAGCTACACCTAAACCAGCTGCAATGTAAATTGTATGTATTAATGCATCAGTGAGATTAATCCACTAATGTACATGTATCAAAGAGTATAACACTCTGAATGGGGGCATATTACAAGAGTACATTTTGCTACTTTGTTCTTTTACCTACTACATTTACTCAAGAAAAGAGTCTCAGTACTTCTACCACCACTGTTTTGGGTGTGACTTTGTGATTTTTGGTCCATGCTTATTTTTGTCTGCTTTTTATTTATCATAATGTTGTTTGACCAGGTGTGATTGCTTTCTGTGACAAAAACCTCATCATATCTACATATCTACAGTATTTAATGAGTAGTAAATTAGCTCACCCTCTCCCACCATGGACACTCCTATAGACATTCCCATGAACTTGCTCTTGGTCCATACATGGGCGTTGACGCACATACTCTTCTCCCGGCACTCACAGTAAAACCCAGAAACTGGTGGATGATGGGACACCTGCTCGGCCACAAATCGCACTCTGTAGCAGCCTCCTGATGAATCCTCGGCCTGCAGCGTGTTGTTGGGGCCCCTGCTCGGCTCCCAAAGGGATCCCTGGTTTGATCTGACCAAAGGTTTGACTTTGTCCCGAGGCACTTCCCAGGAACAGTGGAAGGTCTCCCCCAGCACAGGGTTGTAGGGCTTCTTGGCAACGGCGCCTTTCCGCCCTTCATGGAAAGCAGTCAAGTAGTACTCGACAAAACGGACTATTCGGTCCTCGGCTGAGACCCCAGCTGTGATTGACAGGAACATGTCAGGGTGGGCCATGAAGTTGGCGTACATCTCCAGTAGTGATCGCTTTTCCAAAATGAAAGTAGGCAACACCACCTATGAAACATAAAGGAAAGGATAGGATTTGTTTAGGGAAAGGCTCAGAAAACAACAATTAACTCACAAATATCACACTAAAAACCTCCAATTTGTGACAAACAATTGTCTAAATTAAAAGTCAGTTTCAGTGCCTTACCCGTGTGAGATCCATGCCCAGTTTGAGCTGGGAGAGCAGGTGGAGAATGATGCTCCGCTGGTCATCCAGGACACCCAGGTCCTCCTCTTCGTTATCCTCCGTGTCTGTCACCTCTTCAGTGGGGCTGATATCTTCCAGCCCGTGGTGGTGCTATAAAAACAAAAAGAAAACAGAAAACTTAATTTGTCAGTGAGACTGTGTCCCCCACTAATGTGTGTTCTTATAGTAGTATATATCCATGACGTTCCACTTCCGGGATTGCTCCGTTGCCGACGGAAATTCCATCAAATTTCACTCATTTAGGCCGGATATTTGTTCCCTTGGGCTCCAAAGGATTTATAAGGACTATGGTTAACTGCTCCTCAGATTTATGACACATCAGACTTTGACTCCCATATGATCCTTGTGTAGGATTCATTCATTACTTGTTTTTTCTTTTTCTTTTTATGGAATATGTTAACTGTGAGACAAAGACTATTGCCAGCCTTCTTCTTTTACAAGAGAAGAAATAATAATTTTTACTTTTTTGTGTTCTGAAATGATGGATATTTATACATCTTCAAAAATATGGTATTTATATCTAAGTGTCACTCCTTACTGGCTACTCAAGACATATGTTACCTGTGACAAGGAGTAAAAAGGTAAGCAACGACTAATTAACTGTTAAAAATATTCTTCTATTTTATCTGTCACACATGTCACTTGGAAAGGCCAAGAGGAGGAAGATACAGCCATTTCCTAACACCAACATTCAACCGACAATACCAACTATAAGGTCACACAACTCAATCAGAGGCCAGCACAGGACATTTTACATAAGCAACCTTTAAATACCAAAGGACATAACCTCTTTTACTTTTTATTGAAGCCCATTCATACTCTATTCAGCCATGTCACCTGCCTTTCAAGCCCCTTTCACCGTTCCATATGGCAATAGGAGCACTACATTTCTTTGAGTACCCTGAGTGCCTTGTTTGCTTCTAACAGCCTCAGCACAAACCTACACAATGCCTTCATGGTGTATGCATTGGTCAAAGAGGACATATGTTATGTCCTTCATTTGTGTTGAAGCATTCAACTAGAAACAGATCCAGTTGAGGTAAAAGAAGAGCTGATGCCTTTGATATATCCTGCTTTAACTTGGGGCAGGAAGGAAAATTACCAAAAACACAAGAGGCTGATGTATAATGCAGAAGGTGCTCACACACACACACTCCCCGCTGCTCTTTAGCTTCCATTTCTATCTGTGTCTCTATGCTATTATTACATTCAATTATGTGTCAGGTTTCAAAATTGTATACGCCTCATTTTAGTGAAGCTGCTGCAGCAAAATGAGGGAATGAGGGAACCGAACCTCCTGGATGCCTGATTGCACTGAATAAAAAGAGATTTCCAGGAGAGCCTGTCTGTCACCTGAATATTTCATTTAAAAAGCTCCCCACACACACACACACACACACACACACACACACACACACACGAGAGGGAGCATGCTTGAAAACACAAGTACAGGACTCCCTGGAGCTGGTTGGTGCAGAGTGATATATATAGAAGAGTGAAAGCAGGGGAAAGAGAGGAGGTAGGGGGAGGTGTGTTATGATTCCAGTGGTTCTAAGTAATTAAAGAGGCTCTTGACATCAACAGGAAATTAGAGCATCTCAGCGGAGACCCTCAAGTGGATTTATTGGTGGACTTAGTGGTTGTCTAAGACTTTTTATTGCAGTTTAACTTGTCCAGAAGTTACTACTGTCTCTTGAATAATAAATAAGTACAGATAGTGTTTGAATTTATGGTTTAACAGTATGAGGAGAACAGAGTGTACAAAACAAAAAGGTTTCAGAATGACTTTTGCTATTTATGTTGGTTATTACAACATGACATCTTTTGTCTTCTTAACATGCAATTTATATCTATCAAATCATAAAAGTCTTGTCATAAAATTGTACAATTACAATGCACAGGGGTGTTCAACACTGTTTAAAAATATGGATGTTAAAGGGGTAGCTAATAGCTAAACTGTGGGCTGTCCTTTTTATTGGCACAACCTGTAAATGAGGCACCCTTTATAAAGAGTTTATATGTTGCAACTACAATAATAGCTTTAATAACAATTAATACATTTTAAATACAATATTTAAATACAATAAATACATTATTAACAGCTTATAATGTTATTAATGCAATTAATAACAGCTATTTATAAAGGGTGCCTTTATGTGTAGCATTAATTCAATAATCTCAGTCAGACATCCTATCCATGAGAATGGGAATAAGCTTGGCATTTTACCTTTTTCAATTTAAAACCCATTTTAAAAAACCTTGAGGGTGCTGTACGTGTAAGTGTTTACCAACAGAACGAGCCCTGCTGGCTATTCTGTTACATCATTTATGAAGTCAACAAAGACTCTCAGTGTTGGAGGAAAACGATGCTTCACATTTTCAGGTCAGTGATGTCATGGCATCAAAAATGAACAATTTAGCAGTTAATTGCTAAATTGTTTACAGCAGTGATCACTGGATAAGCCCTTAGGCTGCAACTACACTTCACCCTATATCCAAAACAGATGTAAAGACCAACAGTACACCATGCACAAATACCAATGTCCGCTTGAAACACTCACGCTACATTGCTGTGTAGCTACAGGCTTGACCTGCATAAAACTGGACCTCATCGCCAAAGAGGTAAAAAGTAAGATGGCCTCACGTAACAGTAAAAATCCAACAAATGGAACGAAGTTAAAGTTTCTGGCTCCACAAACAGGATTGAAACCAAAATCCAATAAAAGAGCGGTACGCTCAATGGAAAACCTGTCAAAAGCAGTATCTTTTGAAGAGTTTAAAGCTCTGATAGGCACCGCAAACAAAAATGAATGCTCTTCTTCCTCTACTGAATTTGCTGACTGAGCGAGCAGCCTTCTTTTAGGAGTCCTGCGTCTTGTTAGAGAGACATACAATGTGGCTGAGTTGAGGTGGTGAGCTGCTGTGCGTGACTTGCAGAGACTCTGCCCACCACCTACTCTGAAAAACAGGGAGGAGGGGGAAAAAAACTCAGGAAAAGTCCCTGACGTTACCAATCTGCATCCTCCCATCATCCCTCTGCTGTATTTGCCTACATCTCATTCCATTTTTACACCCTTCGCTTTCCTTCCTCCTCTGACATGGCTTCACAGTCTTTTTCCCTCCTTCTACACCTCTACTTTTCCTCTTCCTTTCCTGCCTATATCTAGCACATGTGATAGGAGCATGTATATCAACTTGCAGTAGTCAGCTCTCTTTCAGGAACTCATGGGCAGCCGTCGTACTCTCCACACTTTTTTTATAATCCCTCTCTCCTCTGTCTCTCACTCTCCCTCCTTTCTTCATTTCTTTGTAACCGACTTCTTCTCTGAATCAGTGCCAGTTTGACAGTTCCTTTCAACTGACTGCAATCTTATGTTTGATTCCTTCTTCCTCTCTTTTCCTCTGCCCTCGCACTGTCATCTCTGTCATTGTTTCTTCCATTAATTCACCCTCCCTTCCCTCATCTCCTCATTCATGCCATCTGCTATTCTGTTTCATCATCATCTTTCTCCGATTTCCTTATTCCCTCCTTTCTCTCTCACTTAAATACTACTCAGTTGCTTTTTCCTTTCTGTCTACCTCTCTCTATATCTTTCTCTCTCTGGCAAGTCATCAGGGCAGAGTGGTTGTGGGGTCTACAGAAGGCTTAGATAGGGCACGTCTGCTCAGGCTCCCACTTCAAAGACTCATTTTCCTTCTTGGTTTGAACAGGCCAAACTTTGAGGGCTTGTTCTTCATCACCCGCCGTCCTCTTCATCCTGTATAATAACCACTTATGTCTTCACTCTTTTGTTTTTGTCAAAAACAGCATCTGAGATGCGGGGGATTAGTGTCATTGTATGAGACTCAACTTCTGAACCTTTTGGTATAAAATAATTATGTTCTCTCATCTGAAATGTCCTCTTTCTAAATCTACATACGAAAGGGTGCATGTTAGAGTGGATTTCTTTTCCTTTGGGTACAGTCGAAAGAAAGACAGTAGTTTTGTTGTGCAAATTAAATAATCTGTCTCCACCCAGAGAACAGTAGATTTTAATTAGTTTTGTTTCACATCATTCTCAGTAAACCCTCAGCCAGCCATGTCTAAGCAAGTAACACTAACACTCATTTGAAAATGACAAAAACACAGCTCCTGCCCAATAGTTTCACATTAATGAAACAATCACTGTATGTCCAACCACTGCCCGGGTTCTTTATACTTATTTTTTATTCAAATAAGAATCCCTGCCTGGAGAAGCAAGATATTAAATAAATTGATGTGTTCACAAGTTATACTAATGTGTGTGTTTTGTTAAGCTCAGCCACAAAAACCCCAACAAATCTCAGAGTTACAGTAAAATATTACTGAAGCAGAGCACAAAATGTATCACTCTTAAGCAAAAGCCATCCATTCATCTTTGTCCGCTTATCCAGTATCGGGTCGCGGGGGGGCAGCTCCAGCAGGGGACTCCAAACTTCACTTTCTTGAGAAACATTAACCAGCTTCGACACGGGGATCCCGAGGCATTCCCATGCCAGGTTGGAGATGTAATCCCTCCACCTAGTCCTGGGTCTTTCACGAGGCCTCCTCCCAGCTGGACGTGCCTGGAACACCTCCCTAGGGAGGCACCCAGGAGGCTTCCTTATCAGATGATCGAACCACCTCAACTGGCTCCTTTCAACGCAAAGGAGCAGCGGTTCTTCTCTGGGCTCCTCATGGATGACTGGGCTTCTCATCCTATCTCTTAGGGAGATGCCAGCCACCCTCCTAAGGAAACCTATTTACAGTTTGTACCCTGGATCTCGTTCTTTCAGTCATGACCCAGCCTTCATGAACATAGGTGAGGATAGGAACGAAAACTGATCGGTAGATCGAGAGCTTTGTCTTATGGCTCAGCTTTCATTTCATCACAACGGTACAAGAAATTAAATGTAATACCGCACCTGCTGCGCCGATTCTCAGACCAATCTCCCGCTCCATTGTCCCCTGGCTTGCAAACAAGACCCCAAGGTATTTAAACTCCTTCACTTGGGGTAAGGACTCATTCCCTACTTGAAGAAGGCACTCCATCGGTTTCCTGTTGAGAACCATGATCCTCATTCCAGCCGCTTCACACCCCTCCCGCCAGGATCCTTGTGAGAGTGAAGATCTGATCCGTTGTTCCACGTCCAGGACGGAATCCGCATTGTTCCTCTTCAACCCAAGGTTCGACTATCAGCCAAACCCTCCTTTCCAGCACCTTGGAGTAGAATTTATCAGGGAGGCTGAGAAGTTTGATACCCCTGTAATTGGCACACACCTTCTGGTTCCCCTTTTTGAAGAGGGGAACCACCACCCCGGTCTGCCACTCCCTAGGCACGGTCCCAGACTTCCACGCATTGGTGAAGAGGCGTGTAAACCAAGACAGCCCCTCCACTCTCAGAGCTTTCAATATTTCTGGACGGATCTCATCAATCCCTGGGGCTTTGCCACTGTGAAGTTGTTTAACTACCTCAGCAACTTCCACCAGGGAAACTGACAAAAATCCCCCATCATCCTCCAGATCTGCCTCTACCACAGAGGGCGTGTTAGCTGGATTTAGGAGTTCTTCAAAGTGCTCCTTCCACCGCCCTAGCCCCTCCTCAGTTGAGGTCAACAGCATCTCATCCTTACTGTACACAGCTTGGATGGTTCCCCACTTCCCCCTCCTGAGGTGGCGAACAGTTTTCCAGAAGCACCTTGGTGCTGACCGAAAGTCCTTCTCCATGTCTTCTCTGAACTTCTCCCACACCCGCTGCTTTGCATCTTTCACAACAGAGGCTGCAACCCTTCAGGCCCTTCGATATCTTGCAACTGCCTCAGGATCCCTCCGGGATAGCATATCCTGGAAAGACTCGTTCAGTCGGACGGCTTTCCTAACCACCAGTGTCCACCACGGTGTTTGTTTTGAGGCACCTAAGACCCTAAGACCACAGCGCTCCACCGCAGCTTTAGCAATGGAAACTTTGAACATTGTCCACTCAGGTTCAATGCCCCCAGCCTCCACAGGGATGCCCAAAAAGCCCTGCCTGAGGTGAGTTTAAAGTCTGTCGAACAAGGACCTTCTCCAGATGTTCCCAAACTAACCGTTTGTTCTTACCAGGCCTGTCCAGAGTCTTCCCCCATCCCCTGACCCAACTCACTACCAGATGGTAATCAGTTGACAGCTCCGCCCCTCTCTTCACCCGAGTGTCCAAAAGATCAGATGCTCTGGTACCAAGTACACTTATGAGCATCCCTATGTTAGTACATGGTGTTTGTTATAGACAATCCATGACTTGCACAGAAGTCCAACAACAAACAACCACTCTGGTTTAGATCAGGGAGCTTTCCTCCCAATCACGCCTATCCATGTATCTCCATTATTGCCCATGTGTGCGTTGAAGTCCCCAAGCAGAACTATGGAGTCCCCCACTGGA
>NC_045746.1:15604363-15604576 GCF_008692095.1 Etheostoma spectabile
GGACTCCATTCAAGGTCTCCAAGAAGCCTGAATACTTTGGTGCATATGCACAAACAACAGTCAGAGTTTTCCCCTCCATCACCCCCAGGCGTAGGGAGGCGACCCTCTCGTCCACCGGGGTAAACTCCAACGCCGTGGTGCTTAGCCGGGGGCTTGTGAGTATCCCCACACCCGCCCGGCACCTTACACCCTGGGCAACTCCGGAGTAGAACA
>NC_045746.1:15604586-15629812 GCF_008692095.1 Etheostoma spectabile
CCCTATCCAGGAGTATGGTTCCAGAACTGAAACTGTGCGTTGAGGAAAGTCCCACCAGATCTAACTGGTAGCGCTCCACCTCCTGCACAAGTTCCGGCTCCTTCCTCCACAGAGAGGTGACATTCCCCAAAGCCAGCCTCTGCCGCCTGGTTATATGCTCCGTCAAGGCCCCTGACCTTCACCGCCACCCATGTGGCAGCGCACCTGACCCCAGTGGTTCCTCCCACAGGTGGTGGGTCCATGGGATGGAGAGAGGGGTGCCACGTAGCTATCTAGAAAATACGGGAAATACAAATCCTTGAAAAATGAAAGTGATGGGAAGTGACCCAGATGCAGCACAAGACACATATCTGCCACAAATAAAACACAGTGAATGCACCACTTGAACAATTGTAAAGGAGAAAGCACCAGAATCAGACCTCCCAAATCTCTCCTACTTCTTCAGAACAAATGAGGCAAGTGGGGCTGTTGAGTTTCAGTTCCTCATGTATAAATTACGTCGAGCAATTTCATCAGCACAGCATTTGATGAGAGTATAAGAGATACAGCTGATGCAGACACAGTGGTTAGGTAGTCACTTACACAGACACACACAAACATAGACAACAAAAAAGAAACTGTACACCATGAGCCATCCTGAGGCCATTTTGGATTAAAGGTGGAACAATTTAGCAGTAAAAATCTCCACATAGCTACATTTTGAGACACTAAGCACATAACAATGAGACTGCTGTTGTCTTTTACAATGGTGTGAAGTCAAATCTTTATAATTGCAATATAATAGCATATTGAAGGTAAACTTGCCTCAATCGATGTCATTTGAGTGAGCGCCGCATGGGGCTGAAGAGGTTTAAAACAGCTTTAAACATTTGAAATGATTTTACCAGAATTTGTTGCTCCCTTTTCATCTCTGCTAAAGACTAGCGGCTGGAGGCTACATTAGCTGCTATAAGAATGTCACACTCATCGTTTAAACACGTTTTTTAAGCAAAAATAACAAAATATTTACAGGTGCCAGCAATTCAAATAAGTGAATGTTTGTTTTTCTCTATGATAGTAAATTGAATATCTTTGAGTTTGTGACAGTAGAAAAAACAAAACATCACCTTGGGCTCGTTGCCTCTATATTCAGACATCCAAGGGATCAAACAACTAATCAATTGACCAAGTAAAAAACAGCCAGAAGAATCGATCATTAAAGGTTCCGTTTGTAATAACTTTTTGAATTAACTTTTATATTTCCTGAAACTGTCACTATATCCTGACAGAACTACATCAATCACTAAAAAATGAAGAAGGTTTTTCCCCAGCCGTGGGCGGTGCTTGGTTTTGGCTATTGTTTTCAACATTGTGGCCGGGATACAAACTTTTTCATTTTACATTTAAACAGTACACAGGCAATGAGTCGCAGACTCTTAATTCATATTTAATCACTGCTGCCTAGTTTGGTCGTAGTTCCCTTGCAGTCGTGGGCCATTATGATGCCATTGTAGGAGGCCTAGTGTAGTACTGTCATATAGTGCGTGTTGTACTGAAAAAATGTCTTTATCGAGATGATCTGTAGATCAAGATGATTTGTTTGTGTGCTGTGTGTGTGTATATATATTTTGTATGTATGTGTATGTGTGTGTGTTTAAATTTGTATTTATGTAGTTCTCCGAATTATTTGAACATGCAACAGGAAGTTTGCTAAATAAATGTGTGGTGTCTTGTAATCCTATGTGGGCCAAAATGTTTGGCATGACACAGAAATAAAGTTAAACTAAACTAAACTGTCAGGATATATAGTGACAGTTTCAGCAAATATGACAAAGAAGTTATTTCTCTAAAAGTTACCTACTGAACATTTAAACTAAGTCGCAGCATTAATACAAACATTACAAAAGGTCTTTGTATGTGTTTGAAAAACAGAAGTTTTAATTTGAAGATTGTGACTCCTCTAATATAAGTGGAGTGAGAGAAAAAGCAGAAAGTATTGTCCAAAAGACATATGACATTTCCTGTTTCTTAATCTAAATCTTGAGTTTAATAAAAAGAGTTGATTACAGTTAGTGAGTCATGGGTTGTTATTTTCCACACTCAGCTGAGAACAAGCTGCTCTTTGATGTTTTGACTCCAGGACTAACGGAACCTTTCTGCCTGTTAATAAGACTTTAGGGGCCACCATATAATCACTTTTTATTACTTTAGCTGTGCAGGTTTAGACAAACAAATGTTATTAATTAAGTTCAAATAATTGCAGGCTGCAACTACAAATAGTAGTACAAAGATGATTAGACACTAATGTTGAGTCTGTTAATGTGTAAATCTCCATCTGGCAGTGCAACAGGCTTGATCATAAAGAAAAAGAGCTGCACATCAGAGGACTGTGCTGCCCTCTGTTGGAATAAAGTAGAACTTATAACTTTAACAGAGAGGGAAAGAAGAGTGTTCACCTCAAAATGCAGACAAGGACATAAGAGAAAGGAAACAAAACCATCTCCTGATATAACTGATCTTGTCTTGTTGTAACTGTTATTTTTTTTAATCCCTCCTCATATTTTATGGAGGATTTCAATTTTTAAAGAAAAAAGAAAGAGCTAAAATCCATTCAAATCTATCATTAACAAATAAAACCCTGGATACCAAGAAATAAAAGCGCTCAACCAACAGGCACACATAGGAAAGAAGATTTATTTTACTCTGCCTTTCTTTGTTAATACAGAACTGACTGAAGGTCTGTCATTAACTTCCTGTTATCCAGTATAAGCTTATATCCATAGTAATAAAGTGGACAGGTCTAATGTGAGGCAAGAGAGTGCACTAGTGCTGCTGCAAATGCATAAACCAACCGGATTTCTGCAAGCGCAAGCAATTTAGCCTCCATTTCCCCACAGTCACGCACAGGCACCCATGCTTACTCTTGCTTGGCTGCATACTAGGACTGAATATCAAACACCAATGTGGTGCTACATAATTCAAATAGCAGACCTTTATTATTCTGGGGTAATGTATTTTCTTACTTGCACTCAAGACTACTCACGAGATTACATAGTGAATGGTAAACTGGCAAACATCCAAGTTTATAAATTGAAGATTAGATCAGGAACTGGCCTTAAGCGGAAAAAGTCATCAATCATTTGATGTGGAGTGACATCTGACCGTAACCAATAAATACTGAAATTGGAGCTAAACAGGAATATTTTGTTAATGCAAGTGCTGTCTGTTGTTTCTATTGGCTGCATTCTAAGAACACATATCAAATTCCATTTTTAAAACAGTGTTAATCAGAAACCTCCTGATTCAGTGACCCGAAGCATTTAGCAGTTAACTGTAGTCTAGTCTGGCGAGTCCACAAGCATTCCGGCATGGGAGGAAAACATGCTTTGGATTCTTGGCATTTCTTTAAACCGATCACAATTGTCATGGGCGGTTTGCATTTCTGCAAAATAGCTTTGCAAAGGAACTTGTTTTGGTGGAACATGTGTGCATTTGAAAGTTGTTCTATAGTCCTGCAGAGATCTGGGGAAAGGTTAACCATAGTCCTCATAAAGTGACCGGAGTTAAAAATGCCAACACAAAGGAAGTCCAGGGCAACGGATATCCCGCATGAAAAAGTGAAATCTGGTAGAAATTCCAGTGGCAACGGAGCAATCCCGGAAGTGGAATGTCGTGGATATAGACTGCAGTCAATACCCTACCACAAGATGGCTACACAATGATTTTATCAGATCTTACCATGCCAACATACATTAAAATGAAACAACACAACTCCCCCCTGTTCAAATTTTATTTTAAAAATCAATAAAACTCAAGAACAAATCCAACAAGTCAGCCTACTATCACCTTAAGAATATATCAAGGGTTAAAGGACTTATGTGTCAACAGGACTTGGAAAAACTGGTCCATGCTTTCATCTTCAGTAGACTTGACTACTGTAACGGGGTCTTTACAGGTCTCCCTAAAAAAATCAATCAGACAGCTGCAACTGATTCAGAACGCTGCGCTTGGGTCCTCACTAAGACCAAGAGACTGGATCACATCACTCCAGTTTTGAAGTCTTTCACTGGCTTCCTGTGTCTCAAGAATTGATTTCAAAGTACTCTTGCTAGTTTAAAATCACTTAACGGTTTAGGTCCAAAATACATTTGATCTGCTACTAATATGAACCACCCAGACCTCTAGGTCATCTGGGACAGGTCTACTTTCTGTCCCCAGAGTCAGAACTAAACAGGGTGAAGCAGCTTTCAGTTTCTATCTCCTAATCTGGAATAAACTCCCAGAAACCTGTAGATCCGCTGCTACTCTCAGTTTTTTTAAATCAAGGCTGAAGACCTTTCTTTTGATGCTGCCTTTCTTTAAATGACTGCTCATTTCTTTAAATTTCTTATGCTGCACTGTAACTTTTATTCTTGTGTTATGTGTCTATTTTTATCATGTGTTTTACCGGTTTTATGCTTATGATTTTAACTGTTTTTACTTGTGTTTTAGCTGTTTAACTGATTTTGTGTAAAGCACTTTGAATTGCCCTGTTGCTGAAATGTGCTATACAAATAAAGCTGCCTTGCCTCGCCTCGCCTCGCCTCGCCTCCCACCTCAAACGTCCAATCTCCTTCACACCAACACAAAACAAAACATCACTCTGACTGGACAGGGAATCGTCTTGGTAGGAAAGCTAGGCACTGTGTATCCTCCCAAAATTCAAACATAAAAATGTTTATTAAATAATTTTATTATAATGATGACAAATGTAGCAGGTACGCATAATCAAATATAAAAAAACGGTAGACTAAGCAGTGCTTTTTTCACTGTCCATTCATTGCGGACGACAAACGAAGACCCCATGTTGCGCATGCACACTTCGATCCTATATTCTTCAACATGTACGGCATAAAGCACAATTCTGCTGTGCCTTTGCGCTTAAATGTGTTATTCCAGTAATAATCTCCGTTACATATCAAACATGAACCAAACAAAATTGAGATATTACTGGACATTTGCGCAGCTAACGTCATTACACCAGCTACATTGTAAGCGTAATCCCCGCGAAATTCAAAGTCAAATTTACAACAGCGGTGTAACAGCGGCGATTTCACAGAGTTGAGAAATTTCTCCAAGCTTGATTTTAATTCAAAAAAGGAGTTAATAGCAAGAAGAAGGGCTATGCCAGCCTTAGATGGACTACTGCAGCAAGAGGGACAAGAAATTGTCCAATCGTTTCAAACAGAATGGTACGGAAGAAAAGATTGGCTTTGTGGCAGTGCTAACAGTCAGCGGCTGTATTGCCATCCCTGCCTGCTTTTTTTCAACAAGTCAGACTGCTTGGACTACAACGGGATACTGTGATTTGAACAACCTGCTCACAGCTTTAACCAAGCATTAAAAGTATATTTAAGGTATTGAAGGATCTGATAGTAATGGGGGCAATTACATCAAGTTGCTGGATGTGCTAACTGAGAAAGACAAAAGGTTGGTTAGACACCTACATACATCTACTGTATAAGACGAGTTTTACAATGCTGTGATCGACGTCTTCACAACGATAGAATGGTGGATGGATTTAATGTACAAATAATCTACCGATTGGTGAGTCAGAAACTATTTTCGGGCTTAATAGTGACTTGATAAGTTCATGGTTGAATTAATGCCAACTGCAAGACATTTACATTCATATACAATTGAGCAGTGTGTGTTTTCATTGACGCTGACTGACAAACATAATTGGCTGTGCAATAATTTAGTTTAAAGATGGTTGCATTCTGATGCTGGACATTGGCTACTGGTGCGTGCGTGCGTGTGTGTGTGCGAGAGAGAGAGAGAGAAAGAGAGAGAAGGAGAGAAAGAGAGACTGTGAGAGTAGTACATGATATATCATCCTGATTGGAAATTTCTTGGTATCGACCGTGCGTGTGCCGCGCTTGTGCTTAACGTTTACTGTTTTGACGTATTAGCCTGAACACTAAATTAGGTCATCTGGCTTTCATAACTCAGTGCCTAGCCTCTTACTGACATCACCGCACGTCATTGGAGTCATCAGATGAATGACTATTATTAAAGCCAAGGAGCAGGCAGGAGCAAAGTGCAGAATAAGCGTGTTTTAGAAGGAAAACTACAATTTCAGCTTTCTGCATGAAATCAAAACACTTAGCAGACCACTAGCATTGTTAAAACAGTAGGAAACAAATGAATGAAATGAGAAGCAGAGAGCATGGATTTTGATGGCCTGGATGTCTTTTTCTTACACAGATTCAGGTTAAATTCTAACATGAGACTAAAGTAAAGGGTATGAATAGTTTTATGATATATATAATACATGCAATTTTGTTGAGTTAAACCTGCATAGATGGATTTTCTTAAGCAGCAGAGCAAGCTAAAAACAATGTTCAAATATTAGCTTAGAACATTGATACTATGTGCTAGCAAACAGCTGCAAATTTATACATAGGAGTTAAATTAGCATTCATTATGAGTCGTGTTTCTTGCCACTTGATGAATGTTAAGTCCAATGAACCAATGTAGTAGAGTTGTCTCCTGTAAAACGAAAACAATGAGCTGAAAGCTCTCTGGGCTTAAAAACTTTTACATTACACCTTGTAACTTTTTTTACACTGTTCAAATATCTCTAAGTGCAGACTTGAATTTTTCTGGTCAATTAAAACATGTGGGCTTAACAGCTTAATTCATAAATAAGTCTTATTGCTGTGGCTGCTGGTGTGACACAAGTGTTTCTATATATCCTGCATGTCCATTATAGGTCTCCATACAATATGATCAAACCCATCAAATCCCAGATGATCATTTTTACAATTTCCTCAATCTCTCTATCTTATTTAATGACAAGCATGACTTGGCATTACTCACTACTGGAGCACAGTATGCTATTAGCACTACTCCCACTTTAGTGGGAAGAAACATACTGACTGTGGCAGGAATATGGTTGGCTCAGCCCCCCTGAATCATAACTGCCATAACACTGTCTGAAATGTCTTAAAATGTGTCAAATCACCATTATGAACTGCCCTCCCACCCATGCTCCTAAGTGTGGACCATGAAGTATGTGGAACAGCTTAACAATTAGCTGTAAATGGGTTTCCATAGCCACACTATAAGACCCATTTTACACTCACATGTCAATAGAAAATATTCATTAACATGTCAGATTACATCTCTGTGCTTCTAGATTAGATTTAGCTGCCTGCACAGTTAAATCCCTCGTGGCAGTTAGGCAGGGTGCTGCTTCACTGCTTGCATTAGGGGAAAATGTCCCTCGGCGTCCCCTGTATCTTGTTTTGTGGTTAGATTTAAACGTATGTCAGTCCATTATAGGATATGAGTGTTTAACAGAGGGTTCCCCTAATGTTTAACAACAGGGATTTATGACAAATAATCACCCAAGTTTAACATTTCAAAGAAAGGCTATTACGAGCGGCGTGGCAGTAAATGCTGCCAAGATGACACTTGCACCATTAATCTTCATCTTGTTATTCACAGCTGAGGATTCCATTATTCTGCAATTGAATAATAGGATGACAAAGATCATTCATGTAACAGAGGAATATATATTATTTTATATCTATGGACAGAGGTGTATTTACATGATGCTCAAATGAACAACTGACGTTACTGGTGACCATCAAGTGACCATTTAGTTGCTATAGCAACACCTACTGGAAAGGTTCCATACTGTAGCAGTTTATAACTTTCTAAGTGACTAATTTACTTTCACTAACTGTGTATTTTAATATTTCTACTTTCACTGTGGTGGATTCATTATTGAGTTGTTTCTTTCACTTGTGATACTTGTTTCTTCCTGGCATAAGAGATGTCATGCCGCTTGAAAATGTGTTTTCTACTTTGTTTCAGTAGTTTAGTGTGTCGAGTGTCAGTTGTCAGTTTCTGAGTCGATCGCTTTTCCTTCTCCCTTTTTGCTAAGACAACGTCTGTAAGTATTTCTCCATGTGTAACATTAGGTTATTGCTCATTTTTAATTTTGTAAGATTATTGAGATGGCTAAAAAGGTAATTAGTTTGTGCTAGGCTGAGTTAGCTTTATGTTTATTGCTGCTCTTTGTTTTTACTAGCTTGATTTTGTTTATCATAAAGGCTACACTACTATGTTTGCTAAACGGTCCTATTTACACTGATACTGTGTATTTGGGTTTGATTACCGTATTTTCCGGACTATAAGTCACACCGTTTTTCATAGTTTGGCTGGTCCTGCGACTTATTGTCAGGTGTAACTTATATATGCTTTTTTCCTGTGTTTAATATTAACGGTCTATGGTGTTGACGGACGGCAGAGCACGGAGCAGACACACAGCGGAGCCAATCCGCAGCCGTTCCGCATCCAGTGGAATTGGGGGTAAGCCTCACACTTCTACCTGTCCTTCTTTCTCTCCGCCCAACTGGCAAACATTTATGTCAGCATCACAGGGCCTCTATTTCCTGTCAATGAAACAGGGTGGACTGGACAGCCCCTCTCTACAGCAAGCAGTTAAGGCAGGAATTCATGAAGCCCCTCCTGGGATCAGCTCAGTTCCAGCTCAATACTGTGTGACCCACTTATTTGACAGCAGTTCTGTTATAACTTTCAGAAGCAATGACTGCTTCCCATGCTGGGTAACAAGGTCAAACATGACAAAATGAAAAGATAGTGGGGCACAAATCCAGAAAACTACTGCCTCACCATCATCACTACAGATTTACAGATATCACTACAGTACAGATTTGTCCACAGTCCTCTAGAATGAATGAGCGGTTTATTTTCCACAGTTTAATGTACCGTTTCTTATCTTGCAAGTAGCCTTTTGCTTTAAGTCACTTTACTGCGGTAAGAAAATCAATTTACAGAAACTAAAAATGTACTATAATTGATTAAAGATCAATCATAGTACATTTTTAATCAGCATCATCGTTTTAAGATATGTTTTTATGAAATGGTAAAGCATTTAAAGCAAGCACAGCTATAAAGGCTTTTGGAATTTAAGACATTAAATACTTAAGACTTGCTGTTAGGTCTATGTGTTCTTATGGTTTGTTTAATTTTATAAAAAAACAAAACTGATAATTGTTATTTTTTTTTAGCTGACTATAAAGACAGTTTCTTTGAACATACTGTACGAACAAAGATACAGTCCCTGCCTGCAATCGTCGCTTTCTAGTCAAAACCATTCACCTCCAAAAAATAATGTCCACTTTTTATGAGCCAAGCAAAACCTGTTATCAGCTTTGTGACAAGGTGTTTTTCAGGTAATCCTAAAATGTGTTTCAAATGGTTTAAGAGAATTTTCTCTACCAATGGAAAATCCCTTAATCCACAAATGTATTTTAAAGATTTAACGAATTTTGAGATACATGGTTTAGACTGGACAGCAACAAAACACACTATCAAGTGATAATAATGTAACTGTTAGGGATGTTCCTAACGACTATTATCACTGACGTTTAAACATGCATCATTTTGTTCGAGTAAAACCATCAGCAGGTTTTTTAACAAGGTTAAGATTAATTTCCCAGTGGGATGTAATGCTTGTAGGGGCATTGTGGTAGAATAATGTTTTTACAATGACTACGATATAGATGCAATGTTTGTGGTTTGACCCCAGCCAGTGACCTTTGCTGCGTGTTATACTTTTTCTACAGTCACTATCCAATTAAAGGCAAAACATCACAAACAAAATGTCCACGTCCTACACTCTTACACCTTGCTGCACGCAGCTGCAACCTTGTTCAAAAACATCAACCAAATGACTAAATGTAAAATGATTTTCTTAACAACTCTAACCTCCCAGAAACACGCTCCCCATTATAAATCACAGAGGACAATACTTCAATTCCACTATCTCCTAGATTAGATGTGCAGCCCCAGCGTGTTCTGGTTTCCACGTCTGAGACTCTATGAACTCTAACAGATCTCTAACAGACAAAGACAACAGGGGAAGAAGGAAGAGCAAGACAAAGGACCAAGGTGATGACTGACACCATGACGTAATGGTTCTCACCTCAGCACCATGGGACAGACTCCTTTTCCTGAGGGCCGGAGAGGGCTCGGTTGATCGCAGAGGAGTCAGACCTCCGTTCTTCAACTGCTCCACTGAGGGCGACTTTGGTACAGTCCACACAGGAGCACCATCTGAAAAATGACAAGATTAGTTAACAACAAAGTTAACAACAGTGACAAGAACATCCTTGGGATTTGCCATTACTTGATTTGTACTCTTGATGTGTGTTTATTAATGCTCAGTATTGGGTTGGATGAAATTGATAATAAGAATGAAAGAGGGAACATGAAGACAACTCATATCACACTATATATGTTCATTTCTGAAATTAAATATTAAGGTTCTCCTAAATGACACTGAAGTGAGGGTGTGTTATTAACAGAGACTACATCAGGAAATTGTGTGCGTGCTTGTGTCTGTTCAAATTTAATTAGGGTATGAGCGCCAACAGCGGCAAAGGCAATTATTCTTTTTCTTCTTTCTTTTGGCAAATTAATTGCCTTTTTGAGAGGCTAAGGCCATCAAAAACTCACCAAAATTCGTGGTCGCATCAAATCCGGTGAAAATGTACGTATTTTAAGGGTTTTGGGCGCCAAAAATAGCACCCGCTACAAAGTTAAAAAAAAATTGAGCCCCAGCTTTTTGATTGGTGGTGACTCCCCCCCCCTACGTATTAGTCATGTCCCTTTTCATAACTAATGACCCTTTTCTTGTACATTGTGTGAGGTATCATTGAACTCAACAGAGAGTTCCCGTTTTCATTGGTCATGGTTTGGCCCGCCCCCTATGTGTTAGCCACGCCCCCTCTCACAGCTAATGAACTGTATGGCGTGATGTTTTGTGTGGGGTCTCATTGAACTAAGTAGGGAGTTCCATTTTCATTGGTTTGGATTTTCAGTGTCTGAGAGTCGCGCAAATGCACGGTCGCAAGGAGCCGTGTCCGCCAGTAACCCCGATGCACACAGAGGAGCAAGGGCCCGTCCAATGCTGCTTGCAGCTTTGATACTTGTTTATTTTTGTATCCTAGCCTTGTTATATATTGACTCAACTAAGGTCAGACATGCAGAAATGATAATTTATTTTGATTCTGAGCCACAAACAATAAAATATTCTGCAGAAATATTATAACTCTACATGTTGCCCGGCTGTACCTGAGCCTTGAAACAATATCATGCCAGTTATGGTGTACTTTGGACCACAGGAGGAAAAGTGAACCCCCAAAGTTATTGCAATGAATTTAGTTATTAACTATAACATATTGCATTATTGTTTGTTTTTTTTCTGTCCAAATTAACGTGACTAAACAATTATGATTGATTGTGTGAGATTTTGCATAGATATTTTGATATACAGATTTTATATGTTTTCTCAATATTGCCATGTTGATTTCAATCACATCTAGCATATGCTAAAGTTAGAGTTGCCTTGAGTTTGAATTACAGGTCAATAAGATACAAAATCATGTAATATGGTGAGGTGAAAAGTCTCATTATGAGTCATGCCAATCATAAGAAAACTGCATTACTTAAGAGGAACCATTGGTGATACAGGATATTTGCTTAACAACGCTGCAACCTTAAAAACAGACATTAAATTAAGTCACCGCCTCTGACACCCTTCTAACATTGTGCTACTCCAAAACTGTATTTTATGCTGAGCTATTTAACTGATCATATTTTGTGTTTCCAGACTTATCAGAAACTAAAGATGATGTGATCAACTGTCCTTTAAATAAATAAATAAAACTTTAACCAAGCTACAAGTTTCCTCATTTAAAAGCTTCTTATATAAATCAAAGTACTAGATCACATTTCAAAGTACTGTAAATGGATCAGTACTACAGGCTATTCTCTCCAGCCCCAACACTCAAATTGGGTTAAAAGTATAATGCATCAACAGCCCGTTCAATGGTATCCATTAGTGAGAAGCAAGCTGTGCTGACATAGTTCAAAATGCTGCAGAGCCTGAGGCGATTCAGTCTCAAAATGACAAAATGAGCTGAAATGGCCCTAAGGCCGGGTCTCTACTTTGGTCAACAGACCTCAAAATTGTTAGTGAACCTTCTTCAACAATACTGGACTCTAATACAATGGAGAGAGTGGTGCCTCTGGCCCAAGTTGAGTAAAATGTGAGTGAGTTGTAAATACAGTGAAAATTGAATGTTTTGAAAAGGTTATTCTCAAGACATTTGGAGGTTAATAGGATCCTGACAGTTCATTTCAAGATAGGGTTTTAGGGCAAACATTTCTGGAAATAGTTTGTGTGTATTTACCAGTAGTTGCTTTACCAATACAATCTATGACATAATTTGATACATTCTCTGAGATGTCACAATGAACACCAGAAGTAGAAACACTCCAGGGGGATGTCTGGGCCATTGGATAGAGACATGCAGGTGAATCAAAAGGCCGTCGCAGATCAAACAGTGGAGAAATAAACATTCATGCAGTAGATGTTTCCAATGGCTTTACCTTCCATTTCTGGGCTGTGACATCAATTCCGATTTTGTGATGCTTTCACATCCAACTCTTACCCTACAAATCTACTTTCTGTTTCTTTATGTTAAGCTGCAAAGGGGCTAGTTAGCAAAGTAAATTTCCTTTATGGATTTTAATTTCCTTAAAGGAAAATGTTCTGCATGTGGGGTGAAAGAGACAGAGTGTTGGGCTTCAAGCTCTTTATGGCAGTGACAGAGGGGACCTACAGAGAGCAGCAAAGATCCTCTGTGATCAGTTATGATAATATGCTGTGTGGTTTGTGACTGGCAGGTTTTTGGTTGGAGTTTACAAAGATCCTTCAAGTCCCTGCACTGTCTTTGCAATTACTAGAGCTGACTCAGACAAGCTGCTTCGGTTTTGTAGTAATAGGAGCCTGGAGGGATTAACGTGCCAGCCAAACTCAGTCCAACCTCATGCTCGGCTCTCTACCAAAGAGTTATCTTGCCCATGCAGTGGCAAAGCTGTGTGGGCATAACAAAACCATTCAACCAACCAACTGACCAGCCAGCCACTCCCTTTATCAGCTGCATCAAATCTGAATGCTGCTCAAAGCCATCACTCGGCAAAACCGAGGATCCTAACAAAAAACTCCTCACTGAGGTGTGGGGGGTACATGCCGGAAGCGGGAAGCAGCTGGACCCCCACAGGACGTATCAGCCAGGCAGCGGAAGGAAAGAGGTTTGTACTTGCGGCCCGGTGGTCCCACTCCACACCACCCCCTGTCTGATGAACAGGTACAGGGCAGCGTGACTGTTGGCGCAAAGAGAAGACCAAAAGACTGTGAGGACCGGCAGATTTGTGGGTATCCGGCACCCACCCGAAACCCCAATAGAGCTTTCCAAAGTCATAGATGGCAACTTCTTGGCTTAAATGGTCCACCAATAACATGCACCTTTAGGACCTAAAAGATGGCAGCAGTTACAATGGATTCCACTGGAGACCATGAAGTCACACAAAAACATGCGTCAAAATCATCCATCCACTTTCCGCTGCTTATATGGGTCCGGGGCTCTGTGGCAGCAGCAAGGTAGCTAATACGTCCTTCTCCCTAGCCTTGTCAGCCAGCTTTGCCTGGGGCAATCGCAAGACGTTCCCAAACTAAAGTTAATAGGATATGTCAGCCCTTCAGAAACTCCTGGGTCTGCCCCAGGTTCTCCTCCCAGTTGAACGTGCCGGGACTACCTCCACAGAGAGGTGTTTAGGAAGCATTCAAATGAGATGCTCGAACCACTTCAAAAGACTGCTTTCAACAAGGAGGAGTGGTGCTATACTGAGTTCCTTGCAGATGTTTAAGCTCCTAACTATAGCTTGAAAGATCTGTTCAGAGAAAGTGAGGTGAATTAGCATGGGGCAGTGCAAACTGAAAACACCTAGGCTTATCCTGGGGATTTAGTTATTTAAACATAAACTGAAGGGAAATGTCAGAAAGAAATGGAGTTCCTGGTGAGTTCTGACATCAGACAGAGGTTGAGCTGCACAACATACTGTGAGTTTGTTACTATCTAGCTTACAGCTAACAGTTGGTACATTGGCTGTTTGGAGTGAATCATCATGGAGTGCAAGAAAGGTTCAGCGTTCAAATTCCCCTCATGTTCACATCTTTAGGTTGAGTCAAGCCACCTTGTAAAGAAAACTCATTTTGGCCAATTGTATCCTTAATTTTTTTGGTGAAAAAACGTCAAAAACATCATAATGCCATAAACAACTCACAACAACACAATCCACTTCTTCAGTTTATTTAAAACAATCCTTGTTTTTCCAGTGAAGAATGTGCTTTATTAGCCAATTAGTAACAATAAGTACAAGTCCATTTTGGATTTCTATATTTCCATGAAAGGTCCAGTACAGTTACTAAATGGACCTTGACGTGAGATTGTTTTGTCAACAGCAGAAAAGTGGATTATGCTGTATGTGTTTGAGACATTTCTAAGGACAAAATGATTCATAGCTGGCCTTTGGGATCCATCGTAACTGCTGTAAATCTAAACTGACTACATCTGCCATCTTCCACAAAAAAAAGCAAGATACACATTTTCAGAAGCAATAAGTGTTTGGTGTTCAATAGATTTTCAGTCGGGTATTACTTTTAACATTTAGGGTGTTGTACTACATCAACTTCGAGACTGTAAATGGGTAATAAATATTCCTCTGTAATTGGGAAAATGGGATTAGTCAACAACTTGTCATTGTATCATATCTTTTTTTGTATTTAGGGTCAACCTTCCACCTTTAGGCACTGTTCACTTATCCTAATCCTTAGTGTTATGCCAATAGAACCAGCCTCAGGTTGAAAATGGTTTAAATTTAAACAACTTTATTGGATCCATAGTGATCTGGCACAGAGATTGGTTAAACATGGCAGAGGTCTGACATTTTAGGCACCAGTGTGGATTCATTAGGCGAAGACTTCATCCTTTGAGGAGATTTAAAAGTGCATAGTATTAGTCATAGGTTTACTCTTTCAAACATTAACTTGTTCTGACATACTGTACATGTAGGAAAACAGTTGAAATGCTTTCAAGGATTCTGTAAGCAATACTGACAATAAAATTATGTTCAGACATACTTCACATTCATGCTTGTACTTGGCACTGCAATTTTAAGGAGCAATTGGCATTTCAATGCAATTGACGACATTAAAAGGGACACAATAATGAATTTGAAACAGCACAGTACAACACCAACAACTACAAACTGTGACAAAAAAACAAATGTAACAAACAAATGCAACATTCAACAACATTGACTACAAACATTGAAGTTCAGGGTACCCATCAGGCAGGGACAAGAACCACAGTCCAGCTGCCCCAGCCGGCCCTTGCTGCTGGGCTCTGGAAGAGGGCACTGGAAAGACAAGAGGGATGGGGGAGATGGAGGGGTTGGGGGCTCCAGTAGCAGCACTGGAACAGGGCCAGGGGCGGACTCACCGGAGGGGGGTCCATGGGCGGCGTAGTAGCACTGGGAAGAGTGGGACTGAGGTGGTGCCTGGCTGTGGCTCTGGGTCTGTTGGAGGATGTTCAGGCACTCTCCCAAGCAGCTGAGTGTGGCGGCCGACGTGGCTTTGAGCAGAAGCAGGTCCTGGTCCAGACAGGAGAGAGATCCTCTGGTGGGTAGAGAGTCAATGGACTGCACCAGGTTCTTCTGTTGGCCCTCTGCTTGGGACATCACCTGTGGGACAACAGATAGGTATAGCATTAAAATACACAGTCAACAGTCACATTACCTGGAGATAGATAAGATTATTTTACATGATATAGTATCAGTTAGTCACAGGTAGTGGATGGATGTAGATATATATTAGCTGAGGCAATCCTGTTACTGCATCACTCAGCCAGCTTTCCCAGACAATAATGTAAGACACATTATATTTAAAGGAAGTTAAAAAGTATTGCGAATAATTTTTGATCTTTCATGGAATTTCTTGACATAAAGAAAAATTTAATTACTTCAGTTTCATCGCTAAATGTGAATTTTCACAGTTGACACATGAATTGCAGACCTAATTAGTCGCAAGTGTAGTGTTTCATTGTGATAAGATGCGTCAAATCCTTAACAAAGTAATATTTTAATGTATTTTGCAATCAAAATACTATGTCTATCACCATATCTTCAACCTTCTATCTATAATGTTTTGCTTGTGCATAGGAAGTGACACAAGTTAACATTAATTCCAGCGGTGTCTTGACTACAAGCACAATCATCTGCTCAGAGACAGCACTGCCAAAAAAGAAACCGCTGAAACTCTTCAAACAAAAAGTTCTCCCCTGTGCGCCAACAGAACATTTCTTCCTGAGAATTCTATCTGTATGACTCACCTATTAGAGTTTAAATGTGTCACAAAAAGGGGAGAAGACAGAGTTGGTTCTTGCTAGTGGGTAATAAGCTTTTCTCTGGGCTAATAAATCTGGGTTGTTTATCAGCCTGGAAATGTTCTATTCATTAATATTGTATGGCTTCACAAACATTCGTCCTCCACATGCACTTCAATAGCACATCTGTCTCCTTGCATCATTACACAGAACTATTTGGGAGTCACTAAGAACTGTTGTGGTGGGGTTATATGTGGCATGCACATTCATGTAAAGGATTTTCTTTTCTTTTTAAAAGCACAGAGCTTGTTTAATTACTCAGCTATTTACTTATGTTGAATGTTGAATTACTCAGGCAGAGGAAGCTCAAATTGTTCAGCATGCTGATCATATGATTTTCACAGCGCCCTTCCAATAAGAAGGACTTCATACAAGCATCTCTTTCTTTTTACATCTAAAATCCTCAGGACAGATGTTTCTGTGTCCCATTCATGATGGTAATTATTTTACTGCACTTTATAGGGTCATAAAGGGCTGGATATAACAATTTTTCCTTTATTTAGTTTATTGTGTCAGGATATCATGGCAAACCATTTTCGCGCGTAGGCGATGAGTTATATCTGACAATTCGGTTGCAGCATAAGATTATACATGGATGAGAATATATGTACTTTTGGAAAAGTTTGGATTTTGGCTAACTAAAGTGACTGGGCAAAAAGGGTTCTCACATGCAATCCAATGCACACAATTATGTGACTGAAGAAGAAGGGAATGGGGTATTGCTTTTCCAGTTTATGTAGTCACATATTGATTTTGAATTTATGGTATAATTGTAGCATAGCTGCAAAATGATAAATAACACTTTAACGTGTTGTACATTTTGTGTAACAAGCAGAAATATAGGCATAAGCTTTAAGCTGAAGATTTAGAAGTATAGCTGCATCTGTAGTGCATCAGTGATACCATAAATCCGAGCTGCTTCAGGGTATATGTTTACTAAAAGGGCCTTTACGGGTGGCAATGCCTGTTGGTGAGCAAATGTGTTGCTATGCAACCTTGAGTAACTCTAAAAAAAAAAAAGCGCCCTAAGCCCATATCATGCTTAGAAATAAAACAGCTCACTGGGTTTTATAGTGCTCAATAAAATGCAACCACCATTCATAAAGACAAATATGGAAAATTGTGGAGAGAATTATTATTATGCTTGTTTCAAGAGAAACATATATAACATGAAGAAGATAAATTAAACTGATAAATACGTCATTTAAAACAAAAAAAGGAAAAATCCAAGCATACTCTACATATGGCCAGAAAGAGAAAGAGCCACTATAGTTGGACACGTACGCCACCTTAAAGTATCATTTAAATACACATTAAATACGAATGTTTAATATAATAACAAATCTTCTCTTCCTGATCACAAACTCGCTCATAAATATAACAATATACATTTTGACAAAAATTAAGCTTGACTCCCTATATTATGTGGTTCTCTGTATGTGAATAGTTATATAGTTCATATGTCTTGTTATTGTTGGTTTACACGCAGGTTACACTGTTGGACATGAACGTAAAGGAAACATAATTGCAAGAGAGGTCTGCTACAAAGTTAGGCTGGTTACGTAATGGCGCCACACCACACACACACACACACACACACACACCACACACACACACACACACCACACACAAACACACCACACACACACACACACACACACCACACACACACACACACACACACACACACACACCACACACACACACCCACACACACACACCCACACACACACACACACACCACACACACCACACACACCCCCCCCCCCCCCTGGAGCCAACAGGACCAGTGATGCTTCCAGAAATAGCCTAACCCCAGTGATCCAGCTCTGCTGCTGCGGTGTAAGTGCCTAGTGGTGCTGCTGCACTGTGAGTCGAGGCGTTTGATGAGTTCACATCAGCCATGACAAGCTGGCTGAGGAGAGATGGTAATGTGCTCTGACTCCCACCGTCACACAGTCAGTGGAAAGATAGATGCATGCATGGATGGACAGACGGATGGCAGGTGACATCATGACGATGGCCTGAGCATTTAAACCAAGACTTCACCAATATATTGGTACTTTAATGTTAGCATGTCTACACTGAATATATTTTACGAGTGTCAGTGCTGTGTATTCATTCTGTAAAAACGTAACAAACTGAAATGAATCAGGATACTATTTGAAAAACATAGATGCCTCCTGAAAATTTTATCAAAACCACGCCTCGAGGTTAAGCCAACCTACAAAAAAAAAATCAGTCTTGTATTATTTGATATAAATAAATGAATAATATTTGTTGCAGTCATCTTTTATTTAGATTTAAACATACTATGCCACCACTATCCAATGTGCCACCATCATGTCATGATAGAGTTACTGTAATAACCAGGTTCCAAAGTGTAAATATCGGCGCTTAATAACATGAAAGCACTTAAACCAAACAGGCCCTTCATTAATTAATGAGACTACTGCATAGGCACAGCGGGGGTGCTGACAAAGAGAAAAAAAAGTTGAAACAAAAACATTCCTAACCAGTTGAACCTGCAACAACAAGAAATGGAGAATAAAGCTGCTGCTCCTACTGTATGTGTAAGCCTCCTGCCTGGTGTGCAGATAGGTCAGTGAGTGCTGGCAGGTCGGGGATCAACGGGGCAGTGCTGAGAAGGCCGATCATGTGGAGAATCAAGGAGGTGCAAAGACCATTTACCCTGCAGGACTGTTTGATAAAGAGCCAAAGTTGTATGCACCTGTAGCTGGTTGGGGGGGGGGGGGGGGGGGGGGGGGGACTTCTTTCGGAAAAGTAACAGAGTGGTGTTTATGAATATTATAAGTGATAGTGACCAGAAAATAAATGGGAGGTACACCACAATGTGCCAGATGCCGCTGTTTGAGCATAAATCTACTGATAAATCAGTACACAGCAGCTTTCTGGCCTCTACTGTCTACAGGGGTGCATAAATCACAGTGTAAGCAAACACTTTTACTGTTGAATCCAGCATCCCTGGCCCTGTGCCAAACAGTCAGACAAGTTTAGTTTATAGGCCTGTTATGAATAAAGGAGGGACAACACATGACATGAGGAGGGAGGGAAAGGGTATAAGGCTGAGAAGGAAAAGAGGATGTGGAGAGAGAAACTAAACGTTAGCATGAATCCAGCCCCAGGGAGCAGCAACCAAAAGTGAAAATGAATCACACATCAGAGGGCCTGGTATTCTCCGCCTGTAGAGAAAACACAAGCAGCAAAGGAGTGTTTGTTTTGCTCAATGATCACACCATCTGCTCTGTATTTACTCAAACTGTCCCAAGTTCACCTGAGAAGACAGAATTTTCTCCTGAGAGGTGAGAGATTACTTTTCACTCACACTGATCGCTAGTTGCTCTCTTTCTGTCACAAAGTGAATCATTTAGGTGAGATATTCTTAGCGGGATGAGGCAGACACACAGCGTGGCGCATCTAAATAGAAAATTTAACAACTTGGAACTGGCCAGGCCTTCAATGAGCAAGAAAGGCATGAAAGAAAGATCTCTGAATGAAATATTGATGCTCCTTCAACAGTGTCATCCGAATGACAAGCAGAGGAAGCAGATGAGCCATTGAGGTGTATGCCAAGTTTTGAATACAGTTTATCTCCTGGTGTGGCACTTCCTACTGTTCCAGTTATAGTATAGGAGATCAAATGTGCTCAGCTTCTACTGTGAGGTTTCAATTACATGACAGGTTCTTAGGCATACATTGTTTTTTGTTCCAGTGGTGCATTAAAATGCCCCGACACCATACAAAGCTGCTTTGTTCCAGTTTAAGACGTAAATGAGAGTCGTCTTTCTTATTCTGCAGCGAGGATTAGATAGTGACAGGTAAAATATTTTCTTCTTATCCCTATAACCTCTAAACTGGCAACAAGGTGAAACTATGTCTCTGAATAAACAATAAATAATGATTTTAAGAAGAAAAAGATAAACAAATGGGTAATTAGTGCTAAAACAATTAGCCAATACACTAATGAGGATTTGCTGCTTTTCTCCATTTTGTTCCCATCAATTTAAATTGGATATCTATCAATGTTTTTGGTATGTCAAACAAAACAAGCAATTTATAAGGTAAGTGCGTGAGGTTTTGACCTTGAGTAGAACTGTGAATATGCGTATGGCTCAATATGCATTCCTTTTAATGGTTTCACACTATTCCACTATCTACAGGTGGCAGTAATCTGCCAAGAACGCGGCAATGTGCAAACAAAGGAAGTAAAGAGGAAGACCACAGGCTAGTAAGCATAAATGCAAACAGTACACAATCTGAAATGTCTTAAGAAAAATAAAGTTGCAACTGTTTTATGAGGAAAGAAACTTAACTTTTGTTTGTTTAAAAGGGGGCACATTTAAATGTGCCACAGGGCACATTTGAATCCTCACATTGAGCTCCAAAAAATTTGATTTATAGACCAATTCACTGATAAATCAAACAGACAATAAATTAGATAAGGCAAACTTGTTAGCGAGCAGTTGGCTGTTTACACATCAAGCAGACATTGATTAACATCATTCATGTTACTGTCTACCTGGCAAATTTCAGTCCAATACTCTCTCTTAGGGAATTATCTGGCCTTTAGCTGTTAAATGCTTCACTATGTTCGTCTCTGCTGTTTGGTGCTTAGCAGTGAGAGTGAATCAAAACAAATGTTGCATGCTGTAAACCCCCCAAAGTGAGTTGAAAGATGCTAAAAAGCTCCATAGCGCTTATCTATAACATTTTCCATGATTGCCAACATGAACTCCTCCCTGTCAGCTTCTATTTTTCTTCCCTGTGCCAACAGTTTACATGGACAGTAGTGGTTTACATTTAGAAAGCCTCTTGTCTCTCCTTGTCCATGTTTCTTTTAGCAGTTAGGAAGGAGGCTTCATATCATCTTATGATGAGTTATCTTATCTCTATTACTCAGCAGCCAGATGCACAGCTGCCTGGCAACAATACAAAAAGCACAATTCATCTTTAAACAAAAGAGTGAAAGTAAAAATGCTGCAGCTAATGGCTCTATAGTTTGAAATCCAGGCATACAATCATGTCTTCTTAATGTCTTTCTCATTTTCCCTTTCACAAACCAAACTTAAGGCCTAATCGGTTGCATTGAATACACCACCTGCAAAAAGGCTATTAAGATGAGACAGGAAAAAAACAATTGTCTCTTGAAAGATAAGCAGAGAGCAGTGAATGACTGTGCTGAGTGTATGGAGATGTGGCAGATGAGGATGAAATGGTAACCACAATTGACAGGTCTGGTGACTGAGGCGGAAAGAATTAATGAGGATTTGAACTTCAACATAAATCAAAAACTGTTTGGAAATTTTAAGTGGAAGGATTTTAATTAACTCAGGATGTCTAGGTCTGTCTCTTATATAAATATTAGTAAAAGCACGGAGGACAACATGGACATGAATCTTAAATGTTTCATATCGACGAGCTCCCCGACACTTTTACAATGTATCTTCTTTGTTGGTTGCACACACGGACACTTTAACATCTCATTTGTTGATGACCGTACACGCTGACCCTGATTCAACAACATATGCGCCATCAGCTCTTCCCTCTTTCACTGGCCATGTTATTCAGTATTAATATATACCAGTAAATGCCAACAAAGCTGAACTTATAGTAAAGACTCAGCACACTGCAGTCGGTGTCAAGCCTGTCAGGATGCCAGAAATTTTCTGCTGAACTCACTGCACCGGTGTCCCACCTGAGACAAGTGTAGATGCACTGAAGGCCACACAAAATACTAAATGATCAGACAGGTCAGGACAAACCTATCTTGATAAACTTCATCAAAGTCTTTTCTGTTTAATCCCAACTCTAATATTTGAGGTTTTTTTTTATAAAATTGTATAATATTCAGTGCTTTCCTTTAAAAAAACAATATGTAGCAAAATACAAAAGTAATCCCCTCAATCATCACTTGTGAACCACTATAGAAGTGTGTAGTGGTGTCTGTATCTGCAGAGACTGCCCTTTTTTCTTATTATTTT
Organism: Etheostoma spectabile; assembly: GCF_008692095.1. Taxonomy (NCBI): domain Eukaryota; kingdom Metazoa; phylum Chordata; class Actinopteri; order Perciformes; family Percidae; genus Etheostoma; species Etheostoma spectabile. The sequence continues at coordinate 15,626,935 of NC_045746.1, forward strand.
GGTGAGTGTAGGATGGTTGTGGGCATCAACAAAAAACCTTTAGGTCCCACTTGGGTGTGTAACCCCCAGCTGATAACAGTTTGCTTGTTGTGCAGCTTGTTCTTATTTCCATCTGCCACGTTTCCCCTCGCGTTACCACACAAGTCTAACTGACACAGACACATGGAGAAACAGGTTGACGGGTTGAAGCTCTGCATTCACTCCATGGGTCAAAGAAGAGGGAGCCAACTCGTAGGGATCTGCATCGCCAATGAACTGTAATTTCTCAGAATATCGCGCCTTTTCTTGTGGTCCAAGTCCTTCCCTATATACCTTTGCATCTTGGATACTTTTCTGTTGTTTAGACATTGCTACATTCACTTAAAGTATACAAAGTGCACACTACTCCACTGTATTCTGTTCAATTGTTTACACTGAGTGCCTCCAATATGGCCGCGCAACTGGGTTACTGCCCAGAACGTGACGTCGGTGAAAACCCTCTATACATATTCTACCTTTAAAGATAAATCAAGTTTATTCTGATTTATCCTATCCACCTATTTGTAATAACAAGTTACTTGAAAAGATCTGGAAGTGCATCAACATCCAGCAGGCATACGATTATACTGGTTTTAGACAAACCCCCAGGTGTTAAACATATTAAAAGAATTTGAACAGTAAAAGTATCCAATCTTGGGCGACTCAAAGGACTACTACAACCTTCAAAGATTCACATGAGGACATGAAGACATCTGAAGGTGTCGGTGGGCTAGTTTTCCGTAGCCTTATTAGCTTGTCCACTTATAATGTAGGAAATCTGAGAGTAGATAACTAAGAACTAAGAATGCTTTCAAAACTATTTAATAATTGTTTATTTTTTATCAATTTACAAAATGCAAAGTGAGCAAAAAAAAAGAAAAATCTAAAATCATATCAATAGTTGGTGTTACTAACCTTTGCCTTCAAACCAGCATCAATTCTTATAGGTACATTTGTAAAAAGTCGGGCAACTTTGAGGATCATCGACGCAGTGGTCGGTCAAATGAACTTCGTGAAAAACACATCAAGCTTATTTCCCTTAAAAATCTGAAGATTTCTGCTGGACCTTTAAGATCCAGCAGCGACATCAACTCAGAACTGGCAGAAACCAGTTGGACCCAGGTACACACCTACTGTCTGGAGAAGACTGGCCAGAAGTGGTCTTCATGGAAGAGTTGTAGCCAAAAAGCCGTACGTCCGACTACGTTTTCGTGCATAGTTTGCGCTTGGTCTTGTTCCCATGTCGGTATTTCATGAATACTACTTCTTATTATTTATGTGATTTTTCTTTTGTTTCCTCACTTTGCATTTTGTAAATTGATGAACAATTATTGTTTATATTTTTTAAAGATTTTTTGGGGGGGGCTTTTCCCTTTATTAAAGTGACAGTGGATAGACATGAATGGGGGAGAGAGATGGGGGGATGACACGCAGCAAACCTTTGAACAGTACTGTATATGTTTACATGATAAAATTGTAGCTTGCACAGTCTGCAGTAAACATACTAGCAGATTAGCTCGCTAGTGGTTTGGCTAGCCTAAATTTTGATCTACCAAACTTTACTTAGTTGTGTTGATAGTGATTGAAATGATGACCAAAACTATGAAAATAAAACCAAAGTTGTAATGAAACTAAATTAAACTCGTGTTGTTTTGGCAAATCTATCTCCACTTGTTTACTCCCCATCTGTGTAACCAGTTTGAAAAAGGCAAAAACATAAATTTAAAAAAAAAAAAAAAAAAACGACCAGGCATCTGCTTTGAATTTCAAGTCTTGAGGCCAAGGGGTAAAACATACTGTTATGCCTTTGACACCCACCTCTTTGACCTCCAGCAGCCGTCCCGGGTACATATTCATGGCACGCCGAGCTGCAGCCGGAGATTTGTGGTGGGTGATGGTGACGATGTTGCTGGATGAGGCCGCGTTGCTCAGGTGCCTCTGAGAACCCGGAGATGAAGATGGGGTTAGGTGGGGGAGGAGGGAGAAGCTACGGGTCCGACCAGAGGTTGAGGAGCCCTGGAGGCAGGGGGTGGCACAGAAAGGGAAAGAGAAAGAGTAGTGTGGGAATTCAAATGTGAAAAGAGCATGGTAATGTAAAGGAAGAGCAAAACTATGTCATAAAAAAAGTTTCAATAAGGACTGCCAGTGTTTCTATTACCCCAATCAAATAAGCTTTCTGTACAGAAAAAAGAAACGTTTACTTTCTTTGCTTCTTTGGTATAAGCAAAGTAAGATAAAACCTGCGTGTCAGTTTAGTAATTAAAGTCATTGGAATCAACCAAGTGGGTCACAAAGCACTAAGCAACATATACTAATGTAGAAATAGCTCCATGAGCATGCCTTCCCTCAGCTTTTATAAAAATAAAATCTTCTTAAAGACAGTACCTAACGTTAATAACATTAATGCTAGCTAACATTGGCCATACCTGTAAACCAATTAAGTTGGGTGGTGTTTGGTTTTTCCTCATTTTACTTACTTACACAAAGTTACTCAAATGATAGGTTGTACTGCTTAAACCCAGGCCCACAAAGAGTCTGCGGCCCGCAGATTTTGACCAAATAAAAACATTTAACATATAAATGTTTAAACAAACAACTGGCTATTGGCTATTATATATTCGACAAAACTGCAACTTTTCAGTTAATACATGTGACTCAGTTTTAGCCTTGAGGCATTTTCTTTGTATCTGTGTCCGTGTGTCTTAGATTACCAGAGGAAAATGACCCGTATGCGAGAGAAGACTGTGAAAGAAGTTCCTGTACTGTATACATAAGGTAGCTTACTTAACTATTTCACTCACACCAACACCTCAAACATTTTACAGTAAAACAATTAAAATTTTAATATGCCATCTTTTTT
>NC_045746.1:15629822-15638902 GCF_008692095.1 Etheostoma spectabile
TTTTTTAAATCAAGTCATCCAAGAATCAGGGAAAAAAACAAATCGCCACAAGAAGCTGGAACAAGTGAATGCTTGCTTGTAAATTGTTACGTATGTTTCTATTAATGTATTTGCATTTATCTAGTTATTAAGAGTAATTCACTGGCTTGTATCTGTGTGCATGAAGGTGTAACTGCTGTTATTCAACAACATTCTGGTGGTCTTTTTGTGTGTAAAGTATTGTCTTATGTACACTTTTAAATAAATTATTATCATTAACAGGCATGTTTTTTCAGAGAACCCATTAGTTTGGGCTCTAGTTAACCGAATTCTCCAAAACATTTTTTCCTGACAAATGCAACTACACACTAGGTGCCACGACCAGGTTTGTAAATTCAAAAGTACACCTCAACTGAGTTTTATAGAAAAAAAAGCAGTAATCCCTTTTGTTTTGTTTTTGTTCTGTGTCAGAGCTAAAGTCACATCCCATTCTTCATTTTGATGCCTCCCTCGCCTTCCCTCTGTTCTGCTTGTCTCTTCAGTTCGCGGACCTCTGTGCTCACACAGGAAGCCATGTCAGACCACTATCTCTCTCTTCTGTCTTTACTCTGTATTAGTGCACAGCAGCGCAGAGAGACTAGGCACCAACAATGTATCCCTCACAGGAGAACAGAGGTCTGGTCAGGCAGCAGTGAAAATAAAATAGATCAATGATCAAATAAACAATTTCCACCCCATGACATTGCTCACAGGATATCAAACCTATAAGGAACATGACAGATTAACATTCACATACTGTACATGACTAAGCATGAATTGCTTGTTATTCTGCTTCTTTGAGTAGTTTGTTTTAGGATAAAACTGCATTTTAAAACCCAAAATTTTACAAAAATGAGAGCTCTTTCTTTGTAATTCAATGGAAAAACCCTGAATAGGAGGTGGTTATATTGGGCAGGTCCTTGTGTGTCAGAAGAAAATAATCAGCTTACAGGAGGGAACACTGTTGTATTGTGAAAAGCTAAGCCACGAGGCGTGAGTTTGCAGAAAAGGAAACAGCATATCAGGAGTGCGAACAGATAAGACATGCTGAGGTTTCGTCCTTCAAAACTGGCACAAAGCCCCAAGCATTTCAGTAAACTGGAACGGAAAGAAGAATGTCCGACCAATAAAATGCATAGAGGAAAAGGGATGGGGGGGGGAGTGATGAAAGGAAAAGTATCAAGCACAGGTTTGAGGAACATGCTAAATATAGGGGTTGTAATGCCTAAAGTGGACTAAAGCTCTAAATCAGAAATATGGTCATTATTGTAAAGTAAGTGTGCTTTACAGACATAGGTTTTTACAAGGGTAGACACAAGAAAAACAATGTGCAGATCAGGTGCATATCAGTCAACCAAACGCCTGTCTAAACAGGTATGTCTTTATCTGATCATAAGCATGATCACCTCGGGTCTTAAGCCGGGTGCGTGGGACAGACAGTAAGAGAGAGCGAAAGAGAGAGACATTATGTTTTAAAATACGAAAAAAGGGTGTTGCAGGCTTGAATAAAAAAAAATAAAAACATGTTTTGAAGTACAAGAAGTACATGAAACACATTGATTTATACTGGAAAAAGTAAAGAGTGGAAAAGTACAAATATTCAACACTGGATTATTATTTCACTTTGTTTAACTTTAAGGAGTTTTATGACTTAAGTTACAGGAACAAATGACTTGTTAAGAAGATTTCGGCAGTAATCTTGGGACCTTAATTTATATTGGAGTCACCACACAGCAGACTCAGAAAGTATATGAAAAACACTGCAATGGTTCAATAAAGAAGGCAAGACAGACACTATAGAGGACACATACACCACTGCTGTGACGTCTACCCTTACAAACCAAATTTGAAAATACAGTCATGTTATAAATTCAAGGCCTTGGTAAGTTAGGACCATGATTGGAACTCCAGTCTTCTAATCATAAACACGAAGAGGCAAAATGTATACTCTGCTTAACAGACTAAGCTCATGGGTAAAAGAAGTCCTGATGCTTGCTGCTTCACAGGTGCTCGCTGTCACTCGACCGTGGGCGGACTTGGCCCTGTGAGAGGCAGCGTGGGTAGATGGTGCAACGGTCAGCTGCTGACATGTCATTTTCTGGACTACAGGGAAAAACGCTAATTACACACAATTAGCTATTCAGTGATAAAGGCAATGTCTGTGTTACCTTATTTGACTGAAATCTATGCATTTTCCTATTATTTCTGCCCATTTGATCAACAGAAATGTCTGCAATGCTTGAGAAAGGGGAGGCAGTCAATTTACTGTTCTGCTTACTTGTGGAGATGCCGCATACTTTAACCGTGTACCCAAAATTAATTAAATAAGAAAGAATTGTTTGTATTTGGACATTTATAAATGATTTATAAATAAAGTTTAAATAAATGCAGTTTAGGCAGTAGTTGTCAGTGTGAACATATAACAGAAGGTTTCACCAATGGGAAAAGGCAGATTGCAAATTGCATTTTTTAACTAAAACTAGAGGTTGTGTATAAAATGAGAGAAGGTCCAGATGAGTGTAAAGTCGGTCTGACATAGCTTACTGGCCATCCAATTCATTTTTAGGTGTAGTTCTACTAGGACAATTTGGTAACCTCAGTATTTCTAAAAACCTGAAAAATATGAACGATAGTGATCAGGGAGAGGCAAATTATTTTTTGATCCGGGTAGAATTGAGCCATGGATTACAAATCTGATGTTTGTCAATTTAAAAGATAATTTTTCAACCGAAGAAAGTCTCAGTTAGCCGTAGGTTTGTCATATGACCACTTAGTTTAGTGTGAAACCGCCCAGTGAACTACATCTCTCATCTCACACAATTTACGTCACCTAGCTTGATACTCAACTTGCTTGCTAGCTAGCTAGCTTAGATCTATTGCACAACACGAGTAATTTTATTTTACCTAATGTGTTTTATCCAGTGAAGTGTTTTCAGCAGATAAGCAAGAGAACAAGCAACGTTATCCTTTGCTCAAATGAGCATCATCCATGCGACTTTGAAGTGTGGATTCTTTCTAATTAGGCTATGTATTTTCACAGACTTATACTTCAACAGTTTAACAATAAACAGACTTTCTTGACTTGCAAAATTATCAAGCAGATAAACACCATGTGTAATCCATGGCTAAATTCAAACGGGATCAAAAGATAATTTGTCTCTCTTTTTCCAAGTTGAGGTCCCATGGTGGTCCCCCGGGAGGGACTTTGCTTCTCTATAGTTGTAAAAGGAAACACTTGTGATGAAATACAGTAGCACTAGATTCTTTCACTGAGTTTCAAAGTTCATTCTTGACTTTGAAGACAGCCGTTTTGTCATCATCATGAACTGCTACATAATGGACCGTTTTTAATCATATCAGCTAATGGAGTTGGCCCAGTTGTCATGGAAATGTAGATGTTAACCGTAATGAAATCTGTGTGAAAACACCAACTGAAGCTAGATTTATATTTAACGGGAGTTCTGACATAGATACCAACAGTTTGGGTTTGGATTTAGAGTTCAGTTTTAGATTTCATTTGCTGATATCACTCCACATGTGCATCATACACAATCGTATTTTATCATGCTTTAAAGGATAATTACAGTTTATTTTAACCTGGTGTGTAAATGCGGCCATTGTGGCTCAATGGGTTGTGCTAACTTTACATTGGACACCTGCGTTGTAGAGATTCAGGAAATGTGTGTATCGGAAGCAACCTGAGCATGCCTCCAACGGTTTTGTCTTTACAAATTGTGGAACAGCAAGAAGGATTAACAACTAAATTATAAAACAACAAGTCAGCGATTATGGCTAACTGCATAAAGCAGCAACTTTTCTTTGTTTCTCTTTCATTAGGTGCTTTTCCATCCACATGTTGTTATGCACATTTACTGACTTGTGCATAAGAAAATCTGAGTTGAAATTGAAACTTTTTGAGCGCTTTTTTTTTTAACTTATATCAAAGCTTATTTGTGTGTTGTAATTAAAGAGAGAGATCAGAAAAGTTTTGATTCAGCCCAATTGGCAAATGGCATGTGGTTACAATTTGTGATACAATTTTACAATTGCACAATATCTTTGGGTGTTCCTGCTTTTGTCCCCCATCTATTCAAAACAAGCAATGCAATATCTATGCTGAAAAAAATCTAAAATACCAACATACTCAACCTCATACTGTTTTTGTTTTTCTACCTCATAAACTTCAAAATATAAGCCTCCATAAGTCAAGTTAGACAAATATTTACTGAATTTGTATTGATCAACAGTATAAAATGGGTGAGGACTTGTTTTTCCATAGTTTCTAATAAAGATCAGGACAATGAACCCCGCCCTGGTCCTTTTTGTGTGATAAATAAATCCTGCAAAACGTATTCTGTTATCAGAGATGTCGCAGAGCCTCCACTGCTGGCTGTTACATTGCTAGAGTAGCTGCGATAATGATCTGAGAGGCAGACAGTGTAGCTCAGGGAAGGATTAGACCACAACAGTGGGTACAGTAATAACAGCAGCTGCAGTGGCAATGCCGCACAGTCAACGAACAGGAACAAAACGCCCGTTCAGCTCCGCAGGGCAGAAGGAAAAAGAGTGATAGACTGTCTTCCTCCTTCCACCTTTTCTTGCTTATCCAATTTTCTCTCGTGTTTAGACTGCTTTTCTCATCACGGCTGAGCAGAGTAATTGGACTTTCCCCTTGCTCCAGCTGTGCAGCAGTTTGAAGTAAAGCAAAGAGCTACATGTTGAATAAGCGAGCATTTGTGCAAGTGGCAGTCAGCATGGGAAAGAAAATGTAAAATGCAGGACAGTTGTTGCAGTTTTCTGTCTTCTCTACAGTTTAAAGGTGAAAATATATCTTTGTCAAACAGGAAGTGCATCTTAAGTGCTCAGTGATGTGTGTTTGACTTACTAGCACCTCCTGGCCTCCTCCTGCTCTTTCCACACTCAAGTGTTCATCTGAGCCCTTGAGCTTCCTCACCTGAAACCAAATCCACAAATACAAACAGATTAATGGAGAAAATATTTTGCTCCAATGCAAGGCACCAGGGAAGGGGCTGTATGGTTTGATATGTACAAAAGAAGCGTTCCTCCTTTATACTGTTCAACAGAGTTTGTTAGTTTTTGACGTTTAAAAAAAAATATTTTTCACAGATTTAATAATAATCACGACATTCACACTTTTTTGTCTTCTTTTGACAGTGACATGTCTGCAAAATGTAGCAAATGTTTATATCATACAGGGTATTGCTGCAGAGCCAAAGCAAACCTGGGCTTGTACCACAAAGAACACACAGCTCCAAAAGGCTAGCCTAGCATGTAACCTTATTGGTATTGGTCTCCTCTCCCTGCGTGTTGCGTGAAAATGAGATGGCCTGGATGATTGTATACATTTCCTACCTAACTGTGTTAAACTGACTCACCCAGCCATCGTGTGGTTTTGCATTCTGGAGCCGGGCCAGCTAGCGTCGGTCATCGGGAGCAACAGCCCGCTCATGTGCTAGGAGCAGTTCCAGCGTCTCTTTTCCGCCAGCCTGCTCTTTGGTGTGTAGTTCAGGTTTAAAAAAAGGTGTATTTACAAAAGTTGTGTTGTGGAAAAATAAAACATCTCCTCAATCATAAACCGTCTTTCTCCAATAGTGTTTTCCGTATGGAACCGTGGCTTTCCAGCGTCAGCCTGCAGCGGGCCATCTTCCATAATCAATTTAAAATCCTAATCTCTCCCACCAGTCCCTGCAGTACTGTGTTAAATCAAAGTCCACAAACACATCCCCTTATGTTACATGTTGGTCTGACCCTTTCCATCATCTAACCACAGCAACTTCTCTAAAGACACTTTCATAACAATACAAATAATCCCACACCTACAATTCACCATTGAATTCCTTCAGTCCTGGATAGCTTTACTGTACAATGAGAGTTTCATCCACCAAGTCAACAAATATAATCCCTGTTTGGCACAGTTGGCATTCATGGTCATTATGCTTTAAACTAGAATAACCAGCTTTAAAGAAGCTAATTTGTCAAAAGTCTTTGAAACTGGAAATGCCACTCAGATTTTTGCAAAAGCTTTTGACTAGTAACCATCAGTGTTATGAAATCAGTCACTTCACTGAACTTGGCTCAAAACATATTTCAGACATCCCAACATCAGCTTGTTCATTCACAGCTGCAGCAAAGACCAAGACCAAAAGCACCTTCAGAGCTTTCAAGTACAAAATCAACTTTAATGCCAAAGGTTTGCCAAAGAAATAAAGTTTGGATTACTTCTTGCCTCATTCTCCACTAGATCCACTAGAAGTAAATGGGGATACACCCCACAAGAAGTACAGACATCCCCCACACATACAACAACTAATTCCTGGAAGTCTACGCTAAAACCCTTCAAAATGCCCAAATATGAATCCATGATATTAAAAAAGTGTGGTTGTGGATAAATAAATTGTTCTACTAACCCATCACAGTTATCATTTAGAAATAAAATGAAACCAGGGGTATTTTGTGACACTCTCATCCTCAAATAAAGCAGCATGAGTGTGCTGCCATATTTCCCCTAAATCGCTAGGTCTTCTGTCATTGGAAGTGCTAAAAATATTCTCGATTCAGACAAGCAGGAGAAGCTACACATGACACTTGGAAGCTCAGCTCTGCAAGGGGTGTCAGTCTTGGTTTTTTTTTTCCATCTCAAAAATGCTTTCTTATTTTTTTTATTTTAAAAAACTCCTCACTTGTTCTTTCTTTTTCTGCATCTTGTTGACTATTTTCACTAAATTAAACAATTTTAGGTGGGGTGCTCAGATAGAAAGAAAGAAAGAAAACACAGACTGATTTCATTAATTAGGAAGCATTACTCGTTGTCTGCAGAGACATGGCATTTGTTTGTCTGGCATATTAAGGTCTGCAACACTGGATGTACTTTGTGTTTGTTTTCATAGAGAGAATGTGAAGAGGGAGCCAGAAAATGAAGGAAATCTCTCAATAACACATGAACGTTGCATAAACTATGTTACAAAAATTGTATTGAGACCAAACTTCCCCAATTGAGTTGACTCAATACTGTTACTTTCATGTAAAAAGAATTTGAAAAAACTTTAACATCTGTTTCAACTTGTTTTATCTTAATACAAGTTAATTCATCAAAATACCTAAAAAAAAATCCCCAACCTATTAGTTTTCTGAAATTTTAAATCATTTACTCCTCTGCAACAGCTTCTATAAAGGTATGTCCCCACGTTTTGGCAAATGTCCACAACATAAAGCTATAGCGTTAGTTACACCATTACTGGGTGTAAATATTAAGTAACAACTAGTTTGTGTTGAGTGTAAATGTCCAGTTTGTAAACGTGTGTTCAAACTAGGCTAAGAATTTACGGAGATGCAGGTGCAGGGGGAAGCTGCTGCAAGACTATATAGAGAAAACAAGTAATTTTAACAGGCCATGATGCCAATAATGACAGGAGGACAAAGAAATCCAGGAAAGACCGTTAAAACTCTAGAGGGAATATTGAATGAATCCCATGGGAGATTATGCCATTTGAATTGAAAAATGGCATGGGAAAATAACATCTGTCACTTTTAGACTCACTAAAAAAAGCTAAAGGACTAAAAGTGGAACAGAAAGAAAGAGAGGGCCTGGATTTTGTGGGACTGTACAGAGGGTTTTTAGCTGGTGGAGGACCTGCATCTGCACACAGTGCTGCAAATAGTTGAACTCATGAAACTGATCTGAGATTTACTGAAATTGGAAACTTGTCACATTTATAAACAGACACAGGAAAACAGTAATCTCAAGAGAACAGTAGAGGCATTCCGCAACATAGCGTAAGAGCTTGGAACAGAGTCATTGTGTGTGTGTGTGTGTGTGTGTGTGTGTGTGTGTGTGTGTGTGTGTGTGTGTGTGTGTGTGTGTGTGTGTGTGTGTGTGTGTGTGTGTGTGTGTGTGTGTGTGTGTGTGTGTGTGTGTATTTGTTTGTTTTACCTTGGCACTACTGTCAGAGTGACGTCTGGCACACGCTTGAAGCTGATTGATCCAAAACTGCTGCATCTTGGCATCGGGGGCTAAAGACACACAGAACAAAAATACATTAATAAAATTACAAGACTTAACTTCCTTTCTACACATAAGATGTTGAGAATCAGCAATAAACCCTTACATGAGTTCACTTTCCGGTCAACATGTAGCTATATGATCTGCTTTAAAGCATTGCCACATCCATTGAATTTTTATTGTTAGATGAACTTTTAAAGTATTGCCCTATGTTCGTGCAAAGCTTTTAACGGCTGCTGAAAGAAGATACCAGTAATCACCAGATTATTAAGATTATTCTAAAAATATTATAAACTGTCAGTTTAATTTCAATTTACTCTCTAAATGCCTTTTCAGGGCCATGACACAATGAATAAGAGAAAATGCTGAATTACTGTAATATCTGAGGATGGATTTACATGATTTAGGCTATAAATTATGAAATGTCAGAAACTTTTATTTTTTTTATTTCCCAGAGCTCAAGGTAATGTCTTCAAATGTCTAGATTTTTTACTTATCAAGAGTCCAAAACAAAAAGATATTCAGTATCCTCAAATTTAACAAGCTTGTTGATTGAATAATTATTAACTCCTGGTTAAGGATCTGGACAAATGATTAAGTACTCGCAATACAAACTTCATATAAATTGCAGCCTCCTGTAAATCTTTTTAGCTCCAACATCATAAGATCAGGTTCACTCAGTCTGAACCGATACATGGAAAAGGTTTTTTGACCCCAACATGGTACCACAAGAAACAAGCTTTAATATCTTTTTTATTTAGTAATTTATTTACAATTTAGTAAATTGTTGTATCATTCTCTTGAAATTGTTGAAAGACCATACATTAATTGTTTATGAACACTAATTTCACAATAATAATAAATTGTAAATAAATCAAGATTACATAATCAAGATTACATTATCACTCCAGTCTGTCAGATTGAGTTGGTCGAGGCCTTTTAGGTTTAGTGCCCGGGGGCACTACATTGCACTACATACTACATATGGGCTTGACCTTACTTAAGTAGAAATTTTGGGTATCTATACTTTACTGGAGTAATT
>NC_045746.1:15638912-15639015 GCF_008692095.1 Etheostoma spectabile
GCAGACTTTTTACTTCTACTCCTTACATTTTCACGCAATTATCTGTACTTGCTACTCCTTACATATAAAAAATAGCCTCGCTATTTCAGTTTGGCTTGTTTTC
>NC_045746.1:15639025-15642892 GCF_008692095.1 Etheostoma spectabile
GTCCTCGTTAAAAAAAAAAAAAAAACCTATCCAGATAAATTGTGCCCTCTGGATAGAGTGAATATGATTGTGGTTAGATAAGAAGTATAAACAAATACCATTCCAACACCCTATTAGTTTGTACGCAATCCATCGCCCCTGCACATGACACAAATAACGTCACACTCCAGCAAGGAAATAGCAGATGTATACAGCATAGTGCGAAGATGTCCATGGCAGAGACTTAAGAGAACTCAAGCAAAATGTTCCAACCAAGCACCAGCGAGGAGGTTGGTAGCCAGGAAGACCAGGCTACCCTTCTACATCCCTGGCCGTACCTGGGAGAATTTATCGAAATGGTTGGATGCAAAAACAACTCCTTTTGAATGCACTGCAAGCTCTGCGCACCCAAGTACCACAAGCTATTTTTTTTCAAAACTCGCAGTCTAATTTGACAAAGCATACTGATATTATTTTTTCCACTTACATTAGCTACTTCTACTTTACTTTACACTTTTGCTTGAGTAAGAAGCTTGAGTTGATACTTCAACTTCTCCAGGTCATTTTAAACCTGAGTATCTATACTTCTACTTGAGTAATGAATGGGAATACTTGTGACACCTCTGGCAACGACACAAACCCACACATACATATAGCATTTAGGGCAGGTGGTGGGTGTATGAGGTTTCAAGTGTGGTTTCATTTCTTTTTTTTAATGGGCAGCAGCATCTCTAGCCAACAGCACTAAAGTTGTTTTCGTGCAAGCTTAACCCAAGCTCAAGGCTCATTTGTCCCAAAAAGTTGACACAGGTCTATAGAGCCCAAAAACTAACTGAAAACAACAGATCGATGCACATTACAGGAATAGACCAACCTTTTGAAAAACATGCTTATTTGGTTTGGATTGACGCCACTCTCCTGTCGGTTCAGTATGAAGCTACAGCCAGCAGCTTAGCATAAATTCAGAATACATACTTGTTTCATTATAGAAAAACTATGACAGCAATATTTCATATACAGAGCATAAAACACGTGATCATACAGACAGTAGCGCATAAATTCATTACTGTATGATGAAGAAAACCATAGAGCATGCATATTGTCTTGCCTCCAGTCTTTGTGCTAAGCTAAGGAATATTCCCAAAATGTTGAACCACTCCTTTAAATGCATTTAAATTGCATAAAATGATCAGGGAACCTGCATAACCATTACAGAACAGGTTTTTATTACTGTTTTTAAATATAGATACTGCCTTAAGTTGCATCTGTGAAGAAATCAGTGAGGACGACCTGCTGGTCGTCAGTGATCTCATTTGTAGCCAAATGATTATATAACTTGCCGACTGTCTACCGGGTGATATGACCCTGTTACTTCCTGAATGATGTCCTTAGGGCTGTGTATCACATCTGAACCTTTTCATTTTCTCATCTATGCTAAATTGAACATTCAGCATTCAAGAGACAGTAGTGATTCATTTGGCCGAATTGCGAGCTGCACAGGAAGCAGCTTGATACTCTATGCATGCTTGTGGATTTTTCCCCTTGACACAGAGACAATACACCCTGTAATCTAAACAGAAATAGCCAGTTGAAGCCCAGATTTGCTGACTAACACAGCGAGCTGCAGCCCTTCCAGTTGAAGGAGACGCTGACTGTCTGCTTGTCTTGACCTGCTCCAGGTCAGACTGTAAAATAATATCCTTCTGATCCCATTTCACTGACTAATTATAAGAGGACAATGTCTTAGATGGGACTGATAACACTGAGTAGGTCAATCCCAGCTGGAGAACCAACAGAAAAAAAGAGGAACAAAAGATTTAAAGCTGGGGCAGCTAGGCAGATTTCTTTTGTTGGCATCATTGGGCAAAAATGAAATGATCTTTCAGCAATTCAAGTGGTCTGAGAGAAAACTAGACTTCTGCACCTTCTCTTGGTGCTGTTTTCAGACTTTTAAAAAATCTATCCGTGAGAGGAGACTTTGGCCAATCACAGGTAATTTCAGATAGAGGCCGCGCCAATGCCACATTTTGGGGTCTTTTTATTCCCAGATAATTGCCCCTAAAACACACTTCAACAAGCAATCAACACTAATGTAGTATAAGGGCAGAGCTCTTTAAACTAAGAATGGAAATGTATACGCATTGCGTTTTAAGTTTAAAGGTTCTTCGTTGACAAATTTTACATTTTTTTGTCAAACATTTACTAATTCACTAACAATTTCAAAACATTATTATTTATTTCATTTCTATCAGTGAAACTATAATGAAGATGATTATAGGGTTAAATAATTAATACAGCAATTTGTGTTGCCTTTTTCCTGTATACAACCATTATTACAAAAAGCATGATAACCAATGTATCATTATTTGTTAATTGTGAGATGATATAAATGTACATAAATGCAAGAAATTCAGCATTTACCACAATTATTGGTCACTTGTTACACGTACAACTGAATGCAACACCATTAATGCTTTTGAGAAGAGGATGTGTTTGACATCATTATCATTTTGGGTAGAATTTTTGATTATGTGTCGTACGACATGGTTTATTTAAAGCATACTGAATTCTTTAATCCACTCTTATTTAAACTCTGGTTGTAAGAGATTTGTTTTTGTTTTTATTATTTTTGTCTTGATTTTCATCCAAATAAAAGCTTTAAATGTGGAAATGAATGAAGCTATACAAGGATGGACAGCTTCATTAGATTTATCGTACCACCGAAATTAAACTTTAAAGTTTTCTGTTTGGTGTGAAGTGTTTTTTGACATGCTGATGGAAAGTATTTGAACTTATGGAGAATTACATTTGCACGTGTCAATCACTCGCACCGCCGACATCTGCTGCAGTCATGAGAACACCAATGAAAGGCTTCTTGAAGTGAAGAGACAGCATTCGCGACATTCTACCCCACTGGTTAGTAGCTGCTCACCTCTCGAGGGGCGAAGATAGCATTCACACAGAAACACCTGTGCCAAGATGTCTTTCTTCAAAAATACCATGTAACAACATTCCCTACTTATTCCTTGTTGTCATCATCATCCACAGAAATCACTCAGTCTTAAAGGACCAATTACCCGGAGAGTGAACAACCGTCTAAATCAGATATTTTTCTCTGTGATGTGCACAAGCCTAGCTGTGATTAAAAATAATTAGTTGTATGTATTGAGCAGAGCAGTGTGGCATATGCTAATATGCACCTGTTCGCATGGTGATGCAACACAGATGCACACTGCTTAGCTGAGAGCAGGATGTGCTGTTCTAATTCAGGGAGAATATTACGATAGTGATGAAAATTTCAAAGCTGGTTTTGTGTCAAAAGAGGTGCAGACTCAAAAAAGGAGATATGCTGACAGCTCTATTCATGTGATAAATGAATGCATGAGGTTTGCGCTGAAAACCGAGGGGACTAACAACAAAATGAGAAGCTGGTCCGTGAGCAACAGTAGACACTCATACTGGTCTGTGTGTCTTATTTAAAAGTCAATATCCTTTAGCTTTAGGGACTGTTCGTTTTTTATTTAAGGGGCCACCAGTTGAGATTTTGGGTCGTTAGTCAAAACAGACTTGACCCTCCCTTTGCCAATAATACATTTTTCTATGACTCTCCAAAATGATTGGGAAATAAGTTATGACCCTCCCAACCAATGTATAAATGCCTTCGGTTCTGGTTTGCGCTCAGCAAAGACGTAGAGATAGCTGTTGTTTTCTTACAAACATTAAATACTCTATGAGACTTAACCTCTGCCTTCTTACACATCACACGCCACTGTTATGGTGACCATTTCAGTAGATTTATTCACTAACATAGTTGTGAAAACACAATAAGCATGGAAACTAAATGTACACTTCCCGCATTGCTGCATTACTTTAAATACTAAGTTACTC
>NC_045746.1:15642902-15655617 GCF_008692095.1 Etheostoma spectabile
CTAGTATTCACATGAAATAAAACAATACAACATTGAGGACCATTCAACAAATTACTATGGGCAATAACAAGTTCAACACGTGAACTGGTTGCTATGGACTCGTCACTAAGCTTCCTCAGTCATTGTATATTTTAGCATAGGTAAAGCTGCCAAAGCTGAACATTATCCAAAACTCTATTTCTCAGATGAGCGTCAATTTGGGAGTTTGCATGCTACCACTCCTTCCATCTCAAATGACTTGAAAAGGCTTTCCTCATCAAAATGGCATCCCTGTTAAATATGTATCACTATATTATATCATGATAGAAAATGTGTTGAGATTTCAGGTATAACTTCAGGTTTAATTGGCTTTTAATAGCTTTTATACGCTCATGATTCAGAGTGCTGCACCTCACGATTATTAGTGTACTTGATTATCATAGTTAAGCATAATAAAGTGTACTTATACTTTAATAATATTTTACCCCACTAGAAGTAAAAGTACACAAACACTACAAAAGGAGAGCGGAGCCTGAAACGTCCATATATACACACACACACATATTATAATATAATATATATATATATATATATATTATAATTATATATATATAATATATATATATATATCACACACACACACACATATATATATGTTTTGTGTGTGTGTGTGTGTGTTTGTATATATAATATTACACCCACCACACACACACATATTATACACACACACAAACATTATACATACACACACACATATACATATATATATGTGTGTGTATGATAATATATATATATATATATATACATACACCACACACACACACATATATATCACACACACAAACATATATACATACACACACACATATACATATATACTATATATACACACATATATATTACACACACACACACACACACACACACCTTATCACACACACACACACACACACACACACACACCACACACACACCACTCACATACACCCCCGTCCCTATCCCCCCCCCTCCAACTGACTGCCTCGGGACCTTCTTTTTGTGTTTCTTCACCCCCCACCCCAGTCACCTCAAATAATCCCTTCATGTAACCACATGTACTGTGTGTTGTCCTGTGCATCATTGTATTATTCTTATTTTTTCTCCTTCATATGCTGTATCGGATGCTGGTAACTTTAATTTCCTTGCGGGAGTCATCCCAAAGGGATTAATAAAGCTAAGTCTAAGTCTAAGTCTAAGTCTAATATATATACACACACATACATATATACATATACATATATATATATACATACACACACACACAGACACACACACACACATATATATATATATATATTTCAGCTTCTGACGATACAAATATAAGAATGATTTGTGAATTTGATGGATTTTTGTTCCCTTCACCTTAACATACTACAAGAAATGTAATGCAAAAACAAATGGATAGAGTCCGTTTCTCCCGTTATTTTGCCTTAAAAATCGACTCCGGTAAAAGTGGATCATTGTTCAGAGAAACAGAGAAAGGGTCACATTTTGGAGAACACTGTAGTATTGTCAGTGTTTTATATTGAATTTTTAAAAATTGTTTCTGATGTCTGGAGATGAGAGACAATTTGTTCTTTCTTCATTTTGTAATTCTAATTGATTTATTTGAACAGGAACAGCGCACAAAAAAACATTAATAGATGTCTTGTGCCAGGTTGTAGAAAATTGCTAATTTCCGGCCGTAGTCCCACTTTAATTATGATTTCTTTGCTAGATAATATGAAGGAAATAACATTAATATATTACTTGTTTTTGAATGACTTTGCTTTCTGTGTAACAATTGATCGCAACAAAATGTTTTTGGTTTTTTTTATGAATGAAAGAATGTCTATTTCGATCCATCGCGGGACTTCATGGATCATGTGATATCTAACTCAGCTGGAAAGCAGTCTGAGAGGTTTTTAATGGCCTCATACCAAAGTATGATTAGTTAAAGCAGAGTAATATGAAGGGAGTCTTTCATTATTGGATGTAGGGAAACTGTAAAGCCTTGTGTTTTGCTGCTGAGCAAAGGTGAAGAGCAATGTGAATTGAATCACGTCCGAAGATGGCAAATTAAACTATTTGTCATACATGTCTCGATAAAACAGTGAGAGGGTCAAGTTGTGTTCAGCTTTCAAACTGGATGATTAGATGCCTGACACAATCTGCCAAAATATGTCTAATATGTGCATCTATTGGGTTTTACTTTGTGGTTTTCTTGTCAAGAATAGTTAGAATAGCATTGTGTATCTCAATTGTTTAATTTGTACAAAACCAGAAATGTAAAGTTTTGATTTTAGGGGGGTACTCCAGTCTTAATACTAAACTAAGCTAATTTGCTGCTGGCTGTAAGCACCGTATAGTGGATAATGTTGTTTTATTGTAGTACAGCACATGTCTTAAGTAAAAACATACTTAGGTACAAATAAAAATACTGACACAAAAAACAATCAAAAAGTATGCTCATAATTTACTCTGTACGGTGCTTACAGCCAGCAACAGATTATCTTAGTTTAGCATTAAGACTGGCTTATCCCCTAAAATCTGAACTTTACATTTCTGTTTTTTTACAATTTAAACAAATGAGATAAACAATGCTATTCTAACTATCCTTGACAAGAAAGCCACAAAGTCAAACCCAACAGATGCACATATAAGACATATGGCAGCTTTATAATGAGGAATGCTCTTAGCACTTGTATATTACTTAACCTCTGCAACGGATTTCTGCATCAAAACACGGCAATGTTTTAATTATGATGATGCACAATGAAGATTGTGTCAGGCATCTAATCAGCCACACAACTTGACCGTCTCACGGTTATATTGAGACATGTATGACAAATAGTTTAATTTGCCATCTGTGCATTTAGACATGATTCAGTTCACATTGCTTTTCACATTTGCTCAACATCAAAAAAAAAAACACTACGTTTGGATCCATTATTACACAGAAAGAGAAGTCCTTCAACAACCAAAAAACAAGTAATATATTATTTCCTTCATTTGTATAAATTTATATCATCTAGCAAATAAATCATGATTAAGTAGGTTATCATGCTTTCCCTAATAATGTTGGTATAAAAAAGCCACATAAGCTACATTGCAATGCTCTAACCCAATAATGACATATAAATTCCTTGAGAGACCAGATACTTTTTGATTAATATTGTGATTATGTATTAGGTATTATGTACCTTTAAACTCAATAAACTTTTAATTTATTTTGATCTTTACTACTTTTGAGTTAATTAATCACTCAAATACTCTTGCTTAAGTATAGCTGCAGGTTCTGTGCAATGTATCCAGTATCTTCTTACACCAGTTAGAGACAAGGGCAGATTTTCCAAACCCTCTAGAGAAAAAAGGTTTAACATGAGAATAAAGGTGGCATTTGAAGCTTTAGATACAGACCATTAGCGAGATGATACGCATCTTACAAGCCAAGTTACTTAAAGCCCAAGGTGGGCTATCAGGGATTCCCATGGTAACCAATACCAGATCTGTAGTATATTGAAGTATACTGGCTTATCTTAATCACCAACTGTTGAGGACGTGGATGTGAGCATATTTGTACCCTGCTGTTTGAGCAATGTGAGGTTTCTCTGAATTATTTTCAGAGAAAGAATATTTTAAAAGCTGTTTTTTGTTGGTCGTCTTGGCGCCCGTCAAACCTCTAATCAGGCTTGTGTTTGTTTAGCTAAGCTGTAGCAATTGATCGCTTTTCTTGCTCAATTACTTTTTTTGCTGATTCTTGAACCTCTACTTCTTTTGTGTTGGATCATTGTTTCCTCTCAGTCCAATACACATGGATCACTGAGTTATTCGTGGAATATAGGCCAAGTTATTCTGATCTCCTCCCCATCGAGACTGTAAGGGGACATTCCAGCGGCTCAAGTGGGGCAACAGTAAAAAGGAGTTTCTCTCGCTTCAGTGGATACAGGTCACTGAAAGCAAAGGCCTTCGACACAGCGACCGGCTCTTTGTCTGGCACTGGGTCTTAAAGCGATATTTCATTTTGGTGTAGATTTAATGTCTTGGCTAAACAGGTCTCCTTCTTACTCAATATACAATGTTTATTGCAAAACTGTACATGGACGACTAAGTATGGGGGAGGTTGTTTTGGCACAAATTGAAGCAAAAAAAGTGAAGTCAAATTACTCAATGCAGAAAAAAGGAAGAGTTTGATGTTGAAGGACATAACAGAACATAGTTGATTGTATCTAGTGCAGTTATAAATGAAATCCAATTCACTATATAAAACATCCCTACAGCTTTAAACCTGGATTCATTCATTTTAAAGGGCTGAGAAACATGCTGTGATCACAACATTGAAAAATTATCACTTTCTAAAGTTGATAAAGCAACTAGGGGTGATCCGAGTATCCGGCACGGATAAAGCACTGTTGCCGAGTACAAGTATTATACGAGTAATATGAGTCAATATCCGTGCTCGGATTGAATAACCTCCTCAACTTGCCGCACGCGTTCCGTGATAATCACAGCGCCCCCCCCCCCGCTCTACAAACCCGCTCGTCAATCACACCACACACCACACCACACACACCACACACACAACACCACCACACACACACACACACACACCACACACACCACACACACACACACACCACACAACACACACACACACACACAGAACATGGAGAAATGCTCTCTCTCTCTCTCTCTCTCTCTCTCTCTCCTCTCCCTCTCCCTCTCCCTCTCCCTCTCCCCTCTCTCTCTCTCTCTCTCTGTCAATCGGTTCTGTGGATTTGTTCCGTTAACGTTTAGGGTTTCTTCAGCTTTAGGTTTGTTTTTAACTTCGTTTTGTAGTACTTACAGACATAGTAACCAGTAGATTTCTGTGACGTGGGTTTCAGACATGCTGCTTGGTTTAAATCGGACCCCCCTTGCGTCTCTGCTTCGGAGATTTTTTTTTTTTTTACCGTCAGCTGCCCCCCCCCCCCCCCGCCCCCTCTCTCTCTGTGTCTCCACACACCACACACACCACACACCACCTTGTGGGAAATAAAGAAATAAAAAAAAAAACCAAAAACAAACACAAAAATCACACTGATCATAAAAAATAAAAGTTAAAAAAAGAAAGTTATTTGAGTATAAAACTCTTGTTCATACATTTTACTTCATAATTCAACCGCATGTGTTGTATCATTGTTGCAAAATTTCGTATGTAGTTTGTTTGTTACCATGACAACACCACTGATCTGAAGCTTGATGCTGTCATGAATAGTTTTTCAAATCAGCAATAAATATAAAAAATTTTTTATCAACTCATATCAATTGCATGCTTAATAACATACCGGTTAAAGCCCCGCACATTTCAAGAGAACGCGACCCACTTCCTGGTTAAATCTGACCACTTCCGGTTTAGGCCCCGCCCAGTCCGAGTACGGATACGGATACAGATAATTCATGTGGTAAACAGATACAGATACAGATAATGCTGTACTCGCTCATCCCTAATAGCAACACTCCAAATCATTTATTTGGAGTCACATTTCTGTCCACCAATATTCACTCTACTTGTATCTCCATTTTTGCCCTCTACTAACTCCTGGGGGACATATTTGCATAGTGAGAGTGATAGTGATACAGAGTGACATATATGATTTAGCAGCTAAAGCGACATATATGTCTCTTTAGCTGCTAAATGATCCACTATGTTCACCGAACTAGTCCCTGTCGTTGTCTGTAAGCGGTTTGGTGCTGGGCAGATAGTGTGCAGTGGATTTTAACATAACTTTTTCACCTGAAACTGCTAACCGGCTGCCACTGGAAACAAGGCTATGAGAGTGGTGAGAGTGAATAAAAACAGTAAGTTTTTAAAAAAAACACTGGGATCCATAACAAGCTATCCAGTGCATTCACAAATACTGGTCGGAAATAAATATTCATAACACCCCAGTGTGTACACACTGCACTCCAAGTGACTCCAAAATAAAACACACTCCACTCAATGTTTGTACTTTGCCATATATGGGCAACCTGAGGTCATACCTTTGAGTTTGTACAGCTCTCCATTGACAGAGTTTACAATGAACATGTGCGGAGCCTCGTCGCTCGGGGTTACTGAGGCACCAATCAAAGGCAGGGACCCACGGGGCTTCTGGCTCTTCCCCTGCTCGTTGACAAAGTACTGCAGCTGTCCCAACTCTGGATCCAACACAAAGTACCTGTATGGAGAGAGACAGAGAGTTAATAAAGTAATGGGTCAGAGAGAAAGAAGGGGGAGAGGGAAATAGAGAAAGCACCGGTAACATTTCCATCATTTTGTTTTATGCAATCATTATCCCAGCTTGTATCTTGGTAAAACTTTTTTTATATCCATGTTGTTTAAACTTTTCAGGATGTGTGAGAGGTAAGAGGGCAATGAATGAGGATGAGATGAGGAGAAAGAGAGCTGCCGTAAAAACACACAACACCCAATTATCTCAAAGATTCGTTAAAATAGCCCTCCTAGCACATTAAGTCCTGTTTTTTACCAACATTAAGCTACCGCTCAATTCCAAATTACTGAAGGTAGCAATTAGTGCGGTCATCTTGAGCAGAAGCCACAGCTCGAGGCGGGGAAATTAAACCCCCCCATTTTCCCCTTTGTGATTAATGAATCACATTCAATCAGTGTGTAATTGAATCTTTGACTCGCTTATTGAGATAGAGATTTAAAACCAGACAGACACAATGAGAGAAGCAGAGGCATTTCATTTCCTGTAGCCAGAAAGGATTGTGTATGACATTCAAGTAACTGACCTGTCTACTCCGCTTCAAACTGTATTTCTAGTTCTGCAGTTCAACATGGGCCGGAGTGGCACGGGGTTGCTTTGGCTAACTTTTCCATGTCTGTGTGCATTGGCCTGAGATAACAGCAATTGTCTTTACTTTGCTATCTTTTGTCCCATCTTCTGCTCCATGTATCTCCCTCTTTTCCCTGAGATTCCCCATGTTCACAATCAATGTTCTCTTTCCATCCGTGTTTACAGAAGCTGCAGTATTGATTTGGCTTTTACCAAGAAGCATCACTCTTAGCATGGACACAGCTTCTTTCTTTTGCCAAATCAGGGTTATATGTGACGATTGAAGATCTCACCTGTCAACTCCAGTATCCCACAGGTGTTGCTTTTTAATATGCGTTTCACAGATTTTAAAGAGAAGCTACACTTAACTTCAATCTGCCCTTGTGCTATAGTTTCACACACTGCCACTTTCATCTGTACCGTACATATCAACAGACTTGTTTTTAATTTATATGGCCAGACCTATATTTTCATTATCAATCAGGGGCAGGGCTAATGGGGGGCATGGGGTGGCACTGGCCCTGTGTGAAATATGATTACATTTGGATATTCAATTTGTTTAAAATGAAAACAAGTGAAACTAATAATGAATGTGATTTTTTATTTAGCATTATTACATTGTGTTGTATCCAATCTAATAGTTCCTATATTTCTAAGCAGATTTTCAATGCTGTAATCTGATCAAATAGAGCCGCTAGCATCACTGTAGACTGTTAGTCTTGTTTTATTTAGTCCATGAAAAGTGCGATTACCAAGTTACCAGAGCCCATGGTGACATTTTGAAATTTATTGTTTTGTCCAACTAACGTAGCAAAACAAAAAAATATTAAATTTTCAATTATATTAGCAAACCTGGCTGGAACCACCATTAGCAATTTTGCTTGATAAAAGACCATATTATTTACTAATTTTTTCAGGACTAAAAATATTTGTTATTCATGATTGAAAATTACATCATGAATGGGCTCAGTCTTCAAATATGCAAACGATAAGAGGACAAAAGAACTCTGTTACTGCATCCTACAAATCAGACATTTTCCCATGAACCCTCTAGAGTTCCCCAGAGAGGAAGCAGTGAATGCTGTTCTGAAAATTGATCCCCACTTGCAGTCTTGCCCCCTTCCATCAGGAGAGCTGATTTATGTCGACCCCAGCCAACAATCTGCATGCGTCGGTTTTTATCCAGTCGTCTCATTTTCACGCACACACACACACACACACACACACACACACACACACACACAACACAACACACACACACACAACACACACAACCAAACACACACACCACACACACACACACACACACACACACACACACACACACACACACACACACACACACACTTAAAGTCTATCCCCTGTTCAGTCAGCAGAGCCTTTTACCGTTGACCCCTCCAGGCAGTCCTTCCTTTGCAGCTAAACCACAATGCAGCCCTTTAACATGATGGATGGTGCTGGATAACAAACCCTGGGCTTTACATTCAGTGCTGATAATGTCCAACCTGCAGTGAACATCACTAGCAAACTGGACCAAATGAAAGATAATGTTAAGACAACAGTAATGGAAGAGGTTTAGCAGCACCACATATAATGAAACAAAGATCTAATACTAATCCATTTTTTTGGTGATATCTTTCAAATACCTCACCAACATAACCATAACAACACTGTTAAAAGAGCTTAGTCCTGCACATATATCAACATAATCAGAAACACTGCCCTTTCCAAATGCAGGAAATAGCTTGTCAGCAAAATTTGCCTCTCCTCTCTGCTCTTTTGGCCGTTAATTCTTTAAAACGCTCAGAGGAACGTCAGGCCAGGAGAAAACAATAAATCATCCTTGTTATTGGCAGGAACTGTGAGTTATACTTGTTATAAGATGTGTAGGGTTGTAGTGTCAAAGGGGTTATGTAAAGCCAATGTTTTATAACCACATACTATCAAGGGAGTATCTTTACACTGTATACATTTTCTTTTAACCACTAAGAGGCAGACGAACTTGACTTTCTACCGGCCACTCCTTCACGTTGGCTGTCTTCTGTTTTGGACTGGATATGCAGTGTACACTTGGCATTTCTGTAGTTATTTATTAGAAACACCTCCCTATATGTAGCCGCTTTTAGACATGTACCCCTTTAAAGCTGCAGTAGATAGAAAGCAAAAGAACGCCAGCATGTCAAGTAGCGTAAGACCCTGTTTTCTGCAGCTCTCCCCTATCTGTCTAACAGTGCAGAACATCCAATAGAATCTCTCTCTCTTTCTCTCTCCCTCCCTACCTAACTACATACCTACCACTGGCCAAAGTCTACAATCACTGGATAAGTTTTCTAAAGCCTGAAAACAAATGCAAGAAGAGGTGCAGAAGTCGAGATGTCTCTCAGACCACTCGAATTACAATATGATGAAAGATTATTATGGACTTTTTGCACAATGCCTTTTTTTTGTCAGATGAGATCAGTCTACGAAAACAATTTGGTGCAAAAACAGTAATAGTCTCTCCCTATATTTTCAATGTTCATTTATGCCAACTGCATGAATGAACATAATACAAAATAATATATAAAACAGGTAGCAGAACTCACAATCTAACAACTAACTTAAAGATGAAATTGTTAATGTATGAAATTTGCTGAAATTCAAGAAGCCAGGGCGATCCCACAACTCACAACCGCCATCAAAGACTTAACACCCCCTTGAGAATGTTGTTTTTGCTGACCCTCCAGTGGCATTTATCAGTGGCTCAGTGACTTTACAAAGATTTTATTCAACGTTAACCACAAAAATATCACTGAGGCAGGTTCAAGTGTGATCTTTGATTAAAATATTGCAAAAACGGACGCTTGACGGAACCTCACTTTGACCCTTGCCTTTGGAAACAACAGTTGACCAATCAATTTTAACTTGAGGCCCAAATACTCTCTTACTCTGGAGCTCTCAACCCTATCACATACAATACATGGTCTTTATCAACAGATTGAGCTGGTGCAGAGGACCTGTCAATGATTGATTTAAAAATTGAAAATCTACTTTTTTTTTACTCTAATTTGGCAGCTACCAACAAACCAGCCAACTACCATCAAGACAAATTCAAGCCATGTAAAAACAAATGTAAATAAGGTTAGCAAAAGAAAGTTTTTTCTACACTTCTCTGCCATAGAACACACACTAGAGCCGCATTACCCTAACTCACAGCTTTGATCAAAGCAGCACACCAGAGTTCTTTTTTCCAGGGAGCACATCTGCAAAGAAATGATTCATCCCTCACAACGTACTCCCTACCCTACCAACCGCTTAGGAAGACATAAATTTAGAATCTACACGTGTAGAAATCCTCTCAGATCCAGCCTTGTATCGTACAAAGAGATATCTGAAAAGGAGACAGAGAGAGCTCTGCATGCTATGTGTGATCTGCATGCAAATGTTGGAATACCTACATTAGATGCACAAACACTTATCAGGTGAAAACAAAATTATAACAACAGACACATCGTGTAGGTCCAGCATTGTACGCTACATTACGTTACAGTCCCAAAAGCTCTAACTGGTAAATAATAATAATTCATTACATTTATATAGCGCTTTATCATAGAAATTCAAAGCGCTTCAGGAGGAGGACTCACACACAACCAATACACCCACCTGGGTGATGTAAGGCAGCCTTACGATGCCAGACACTCACCACACATCAGCTCAGCAGAGAGGGGAACATGTTTTTACTGGTGGGGGAAACCGTAGCACCTGGAGAAAACCCACGCAGACACGGGGAGAACATGCAAACTCCACACAGAAAGACCCAGGACACCCAGGGTTCGAATCCGATACCTTATTGCTGTGACGTCACAGTGGTAACCATTGGGATAAGGTCCTGCTGAACCTTGTCTTTGTATCTATAATTAAATAAATCCAAGGCTCGCATAGATATTGTCAAATCACTGTCTTGTCTTCATCAAAACTGTGAAATAAGTTGTTTAAAACTTCCTGATCCACCACTGCCTGCCGTTTTTGTCAATTTTGCACAAAGTCAAATTCTTTTAAACTTTCACTGGTGCAAGGCTTTGAAAGACAACTTAAATCAAGTTGCACAGAAAGGAACAGTGTTGAACAAACTTCAAGCTATAAATAACTTGAGTACAATGTTATTATTACTGATAAAAACCTATAATAAATAGGACCCAAATTGAAATTAACCAAGATATTCCGGTCAGGTCTAGGGGTTAAGGAATGAATTATGTCAATAAGGTTATAGTATGTATATGGGTTTAGAAACAAAAATTGTCTGCCTTGCATATTTCTTACGACACACACACACCAGAACCACACACACACACACACACACACACAGCACCTACACAACATAACACTTCACACTGACACATGGCCACACCAGTAACAGAATTAGCTCCACTAGGTCGCTGCCCACCACGACACCATCTGCAAAAGAGCCACACACACACACACACACACACCACACACACACACACCACACACCACACACACACACACACACACACACACACACACACCACACACACACACACACAGAGTTCCTCTGTCTGATGAATATTGAAACGTGACTGATGGCTGTAATTACTCCAACACCACCATTGCACCGCCTCTCCTCCTTCAACTGTTTCTATATAGAAACGCTGTATGCACTTAAAGATATTAACTAAACACAACCTGAGAAAAGATTCTTCTCTACTCATTGTAATAGGTTTTAAAAAAAAAAAAAGCCTGATATTTCAAGTTGTGTTGAACCCAGAACTAGCTGCAACAGGATTCTAAATTCCAGTTAAAATGTTTTTTTTTTAAATAAATTTCTGTGACTACTTCTAGTAAGAAACCTATAATATATTCATTAAGGTACCCAATGTGGCACTCATGAGTACAGGGACTGATGGAAAACTGAATTGTAGTGTATGCTTTTTCACAATCTATGAACAAATGTAAACAAAAGTTCTAAAAATTGAATTGAAGGGAGGTTGAAACCTGTTTTCTCCACTAAACTGAGTAATAGGTTGTTTAAGGTGATTTATAACTAGGATTATTAATGTTTTACACATTTTGTTAAGTTGAGAAACACAAAAATGCTTTTTAATGTGAACTTAAAATACTGGGTAAGATATTTTTTGTTAAATATTTTGAAAAAGTATTTATACAGGTACAATTGTTAATTTGGCCTTTAATTTTCAGACACAATATGTTTAATAGTCTCAAAAGGCCATTTAAAGTCAAAATTCTGTTTCAGAAAAATGAGTGCTTATCTAAAATGCAGTTCCAATTCAAAGTTTATTGCTAGCTGTTTAAATATAGTTTTAGACACAACAATTCATATTTACTCATGCAACATTTCCCTCCTGAACATAATAAAAAATAAAAAATAGATTTTTCTGCTTTTCTGGGCATGTATGTGCCATTATGGTCTCATTCAACATAATATGTACAACATAAATATCACATGACTCCAGGAATTATCTTAATCCACATATAAAAAGGGTTAATTAATTTTAATATCAGGAATAGAATAAACAGCATGCTTTGGTCACATCCTATCTACAGTACGTAGTGTGTTTGGAACCACCCGCATGATGAAAAATATGATTCCTAAACTCTTTGGCTTCCTTCAAAAGGTCTACATTCTTAAGGATGTTTTAATCCGTGCTCACTCTCTGCTTCTTCACTTTAATCTCTCCTTGAAATCTATATTTTAACCTTTGGGCATTTTGAAATCGAAACAGGACAGGTGCCACAACCCCAAAGAACAAACCGATTCTGTACCACCATCCTTCCTGATGACAACTCAGTTTACATCCTGCTCATAACACCCTGCACATTATATACTGTGGTATCTGTTTACACACATACACATATACATACATACATACATACATAAA
>NC_045746.1:15655627-15656880 GCF_008692095.1 Etheostoma spectabile
TGTGTGTGTGTGTAGAGTTGACAGAGAACAAATTCTACATGAACATCAAAGAAAATTTTGATTTCTTTTGATCAACATTACCTCTTTGAAATGAATATATGTGTGTGTGAAGAATCTTACACCCAGGTATTCTTCCTGTGGGTGTATATCAAGATGCAGTTCCGTGAATCCTCTGTTTAATGGGAGAGCAGAGAGCAGCTATTCTTTCTCTCCATGTCAGCCTCCCTACCTCAATCCTCTAACATGTACACTGGCTTTCAGTCCAGATCAGACACGCTACAGTCTCGACCTTCTCTGCACCACCGCTACAGCGACAAAGGGACACACCATTTTCATGTGCACATTGGTGAAAAAAAATGTCATCACCCTGGAGCTGCAGAACAAAAATCCTGCATAATTAATGTTAACTGTGCAGAAGTTGAGCAGCTTATAGGAAATTAGCAAAAAAAAAGATATTTTTCTATTGCCCCCAATCAAACTAAAAACCACAACCAGATGTTTCATATGTGGCTCACAACAACGACAACAAGTGTAGGCTTTGGTAATATCTTCAAATGATAAACTCACTTATAGCTTCTCATAACAACTCTCTCGGTGTCTAAGTTGAGTGAATTTGACAGGGCAGGGAGTGAACCCATAAATGCTGCATGAAGTACAATTGCACAATAATGCACCGCTGTGATCTCCACAGTGTCTGAGATATTCTGCACTTGATTATGGGAGCGGCTGCAGTGCTTCAGGAGCAGTAGCAATAAAAGCAATAAAATTAAGCAATAAGGCAATATCACTAACAGCATGTAACAGGAAAGAGTGCACCTACAGTAAACAAACAGAATGCATTTGTAGACATTTCAGGCTAAATGTCTGCCTATGCAATCCAACCAGTCTTTAGGAACCTTAAATCAAGAGCTACAACAATAAGTTGAATTACAGAAAAGATTGTTGTGCAAAAATGCTAAACACTCTCCACTTCCAGCTTCTCATTTGTGAGGATTTTCTGCTTTTCTTTGTCTCAAGTGATGCTTAATTGAAAACTTAAGGATTTGAACTGTTGGTTGGACAAATCAAGACAAGACATCCAAAGATTTGGGCATTTTAAAAATATTTTCTGACATTTTATATTATAAACGATTAATCAATTAATTGAAAAGATATTCCGCAGATTAAGTGATGAAGTAGCAGCTCTACTTATACCAGTCACTTTTTGTTGACACTCTGTCAGACAGCTGTTGATTCATCTCTGTGGTAGTTTT
>NC_045746.1:15656890-15658932 GCF_008692095.1 Etheostoma spectabile
TTTTATTGTGAGCTAAAATGATTAGTCAATTAAAATATTAATCAGCAACTATTTTGACAATCATTTTAGTCATTTGTATAGCAAAAACTCCAAACATATGATGTTTCCTGCTTCTCTAAACAGAAGATTTGATGCTTTTCTGTATCATATGTGATAGTATACTGAACATCTTGGGTGTTGGACTTTGAATAGTGTAGATGTTGAAATAACACAAGAAATTTGAATGCATCACCTTGAGCAGCTTTGTTCACAATTGTCTTTACAGACATAGGTTCATTAAGAAAATTGGCATATTGATCACCAATAAAAAGTAATTAGTTGCCTCTAATACTTGTACATTATACATTTGAAAAAACAGCAACAGCTAACTGGATATAGTACTGTATGTAGACTGCTGATGCATACGCTTATACCAACATGTCTGCAATAAGCTAATGTCAAACCAAAATATCCACCAATATATCAACCCAAAATATTTATAAGTCTTGCTCTAGAGTCAAATAATCAATGTGAACATTGCTTACATTTACTACTCTTACATTAAAGTCCATTAAATATCTTTGGGCTATTTAATTAGAAGGTGCCATGTGTGTCTTGTGATGGGAATTTCTCGCTGTTTGCTGACGTTTTATGGAACAAACAATCAAGAAAATAATCAAGAGATGAATCTATAATGAAAATAATCATTAGTTGCTGTACACTGGGGTGCATAATGAGACTTGTATGTCATGGGGTAGCAGAGTAATAGTAATGGACAATGAAACACAACTACAGGGCTGCAACTAACAATCATTGCATTATCGATCAATCTTTTAATTATTGTCAAGATGTATTGCTTTAACATTTCCCACAGCCTAAATTGGACGTGTCTAGATTGCTCGTTTTGTCTGACCAACAGTTTTCAACAAGTCAAAAACATTTGGCACTTTTGCTTAAGAAATAAATTAAACCATTGACCAAAATATTTGCCATTTCAGCTCTAAACACCACCCCCACTGTTGTCTTAGATATTTTGTAGTTACTCGTATTTGTTAACCTATTAGTAAGAAAAGCAGTTTATTAGCAGGCCTACAAGGCATGTGTGCATGCATGGTTTGGATTAACACCCCCCCCCTCCATCGCCATCGCTCCTCCTCCCTCCTAACAGTGACGTGCTGGTAAAAGTGCAACGTGGACGGGGCAAATAACAACACGAAGCCATCTGACACCTGAACTGAAAGTGAATCGTGTCCAATGCCCCCCTCTCCTCTTTCCATCTAACTCCATCCATGTCCTTACCTGTTCTGCCAGCCTTGGATCAGGTTGGTGTATTTGCTCAGCACTCCTTCCAGCTGCCTCCTCCGCGGCTGCTGCAGATTCATGCTGTTCCCCAGCACAGCTCCCAGGTTGCCTCCTACTCCAGCCGGGTTGTCCAGGGAGCCGGATCCGGGGCTGTGCGACCCGCTCCTTCCGGGCTTCCTCGTCGATGATGAGTTTCCGCGGTCCGACGAGGAAGAGTTGGTTTTGTTGGTCACGGGATACGGACTGCAGAGCGTCTTGTCCATCCTGGCGACGGGACGGGAGAGAGGAGGAGGAAGAGAGGGGAGGAGGGGACGGGGATGGACCAGCAGCAGCAGAGAAGATTTCAACAGAGCATAAGTGGTAAACGGGGCGATGTGTGTCTGCTGAGCTAAAGCAGAGGCAGTGGATGTGAATCGACTGCGCTGTGCCGGCGGTGTAAGCGTCCCTCGGTGCTTGAGAAAGCTGACATATTCCCGGGTGGTGATTGTGTCCAGTTCTCTCTTCTGCAGTACGCGGATGTGTGTGGCACTGTTGGAGAGCAGAGCGCAGACACTCCCACTCCTCTCTAGACCGGCCCCCGGATATTACAATGCAATCATGTTGAATACACATCATCATAACCCAAAAAAAGTAACTCCCTCCACAAAATACTGCAAATGACGGCAGGAAAAGCCGTCGATGAGTCATGTATGAGGCTAATACATATCCATTCTTTCGTTATGATATGTTCAAGGGTGTAGAGTTGGTTTTGCAACGCCCCC
>NC_045746.1:15658942-15690938 GCF_008692095.1 Etheostoma spectabile
CCCCAAAAAAAAAGCTGACCATATCTGAATGCTGTTTACTGCATATAAATAGCCGTTAACCTATATTAATGCCAATTATAATCACCGTACGATAGGCCAATACCTCACACTTGATGATAGATAACAACTTCACTACAACGAGTAGGCTGGTTAACATTATCTTTGAATGATGTTCAATTCTATAGCGTTCTCAGTGGATATTATAAAGCCTAAACACAAATATGAATTACATTTTTTTTTCTTTGACTGAAAAAATGTACAGAGAAGTTTTAAGATTTTTTCCCAAAATCTGAGTCTGGCCTGCAGTATTTCTCTTAGGCTGCAGGCGCAAAATCTACCAATCAGAGTAAAGGGCAGTAGCCTAGTTTAAAACCTGAGAGTCACACACAGGGAAGTAAAAGTCCGTAATGGAATTAAGAAACGGGTAGCCTACTCGTGACCCTACTTAAAAATAAATAGGCTAATTTAGTCTAATAACATATTTTTTGGGGTCCAAGCCCGAGGGGCTGGGAACCGCGGTAGCAAAGCTACGGTTCACACAGCAGGGCTGTGGAATCCTATTGTTTTTCTAAGAATGTTACATATGCTTCTCCGCCTAAAACACCCGCTACAGCCTAAACTTTACATGGTGGCGATGTGCCATTTTCAAGACTGGTCCAAAACTCCCCAAGGACAACAGGCGCAACAATTGACCCACTTCCACCACTAGGTGGTGCTATAGCAGAAAAAACCCGCATTTGGACCTACAACTCCCAAACCTTTCATCGGACATTTAAAAACCATATATCTATGCGTTCCCTGGATCCAACCATAGACCGTCAATACAGTCTATGGGTCCAACTGAACCTCGTGATATAGGCCACGCCAATTTCCGCCTAGACTTTGGCACATATAGCATCTCCCGACCTGACAAAATGTTGTTAAAAGATTTTTTATAAAATAAAAATTGTGCATATTACACACAAACAATTTTGTGTAGCTAACTATGAAAACACCAACTTTGCCATATCTTGGACAAAATAAATGCTGTCAAAGCCAAACTTTAGATCATTATTTTGTATGACACTCTGAGGCATCAAAACAAATTTCAGAAAGATTAGGGGACGCTAGGGGACGCTACCTGTACAAAAAAATGTTATTAAAAAAAAATCTCATGACCGACTTAACCAATTTTTACAAAATTTGATGGGTACCATAGGGCCATTCCTGAGGCGCCCCTTACAGTGCAATACTGATTGGTCAAAGAAGGCGTGGCCTATGGGACCCACGTTTGGATTTACCACTTACACCAAAGTGAATTAATTTAAATTAACAGGGTCGCTGACCTGACTTACCAAATATTACATATGGGTACCACTAGGTGGCGTTACAATGATGTCAAACGTGTTTTTTTCAAACTCTTCCTAGGCCGTGCGACAAATCTGCATAAAACCTGGTATGTAGCATCCACAGATGACAAAAAGTTATTCACAGAATTTTTTCTACATTGAAGTATGCACATTTCACGACCAAACTAATTTTCTCTAGTAAGCTACCGTACACAAATCATATTATATCTCAGCCAAATTAAATGTTATCAACAAAGAACTTGAGGACAGTGTTCCACATCCATGCACGATGCCCGTACCAAATTTGGCAAAGATTGGCCATTAGGGGGCGCTATGATCAACGTTTGTTGGTTTAGTCTAAAAACCCAATGGGAAATTTGCAATTGTAATATCTTTGCCACAGTAAATGCTGTCGACACAAAACCTGTGATGATTGTTTGTCATGCAGCTCGTAGGCACTGTACCAATTTTGGTGAAGATAGGCCTTTAGGGGGCGCTATAATCAACGTAGACCATTTTGGGCCATTTTATCCCTTCTGAGGTCAAGTGCATTGTATATGACACCAAATGACACTTCTGATTCATAACTTTATAACTAAATAATATAACTAAAAACATACTTTCTTTTGGAACTGAAATCTAACAGTGGCCCCGTTCTGTTGATGTCTTTGTTGTCTATCTCTTTAATCGTCACATGACCTCTCAGATTTATTATGTACCATCACGCAGTTCACTGTAAATACCCACAGGAACATTATGGAAACAGTAGGACAATACTACAATATATAGTATAGTAGCACTATGTATTATATAATATTGATAATGATAATAATAATAATAATAATAATAATAACATAATGCAGCAGATTAAGTAGGCTACATCAAATCACCCCAAGCTCACTGACAAGTAGCCTAGTATAGATATTACAAGGAACATTAAAGCAATATTACAGATACAGTGTACACAGTACATTTTTAAAATTATGTCTTCCACTCTGTCCTAATTACCAGTTTAAAGTATTAGCACTGTGTCAAGTCCCTCAGAGAAACAGACAAATAGCGCCTTATATCTCGCTGTGCCAGGTTAGACAGCAGAGCAAACCTAAAGGGGTTTCAGGGTACATTTAACCCTCATGTTGTAATCGGATCCAATACACGCCAAAACACCAGAAGAAAGCATCAAACATTTTGGAAAAAGCAGCAAAAATGTCAGATAAAGCATCAAAAATGTTGTGAAAAACGTAAAAAAAAAGTGATTAAACCATCAGCCAAAGTGACAGAATATCAAAAAAGGGAATAAAACCCGGTAAAGACTACAAAAACTTTGAGATAAGTGTTTTTTTATTTCATGGATAACAGGAAGACAGCAAAAGGGTTAATAACTTTTGATATTTCTTTTGATTCTTAAGTAGTTCAAGGAGGATTGTTCTTCTGTCCTAGTTCTGTGAGCAATAGTAAGCCATCAAACTGATTTAGCTATGAAGGCTTTCATATTTGATAACAGTGGCTGGAAACACAAAACTGGTACAATTAGCCTATGGTACACTGCAGGAGAAGTATTGATTATTTACAAAAAAGACCCATTGACAAAGTGCAATAGCAATTAGTTTGTTTATTGACATTGTAACATTGTAATTATTCTACCAGTTTTGTCCAGACTAAAATACTATCAACTATTGGATAGATTGCAATGAAATATGGTGCACACATCCAAGTCCCCCTCATGATAGATAACTTTGGTGATCTCTTAACTTTTCATCTAACATCGTCGTCAGGTCAAACTTTTAATTTCTCCAATACTCAAAAAATTGGCACCATTCCCATCAGTCTACGCTGTACTTTGTTTTGATAAATGTTAGCATTCTAATGCGTTTGGCGTTTCCGAAATTATGCCCATCAGGTTTTTAAGGTCCATCAGCATTTATTAAAATTAATAGGTAATGTTAAAAAATACTGACCTAAAAATTGGAAAATGAAACCATTTAAACAAAAAATCCACACATCTTTTTCAAAAAGCAAACAAGGACGGTATACTAGACACCCCCCAAAAAAACCCATGCAACAAAAGTGAATGGTTCCAGTAAGGGCTAAGAAACAAAATATTTAACTTCATAATAACAATTTGCCCAACTGTGACAGCAAGGTCAGATAATCGTTTTTATCGATAATAAATTCTTAAACTGGAAATTTTTTACACATTTTTTTGTCATTTGTTTGTGAAATGTTATACATTTAAATTTATAAATGTATTAGTCATATGACAGTTGTTTTTCATTCATAAAAGTATTATATAATCAATTCTCACACACACACAACCATGATAACAAAAAATAAAAAAGGACACTTTAACGAAGACCTGAGTGAGGAGCACTGCAGGCCATTAAGAAAAGGCAGAGATTGCACTGAGCAATGAAAGGCATGCCTCAATGAATCTCCACAGGACACTTAACAGAGCACAGATAGATTCCCGCTGCTTATCAACTGTGGCAGCCACAAAGCACAGATCAATACAAGAGTTTAAAAAACAAATTTAAAATAAAATCCCTGGGCAACAGAGAGTCAGAGAGGTTTGTTAAAAGCTTGTGCTGAGAGTCAATTTGGGGTCAAATGCATTTTATTATGTGAGCTCATGCCAGTTTGACTCCGAGGTCTTTCTTAATAACTGTCAATTTAGAGTATATATAAATTATAGAAGAAAGGTTTTATTATGTACTTTCTCAATTTCTCAATATTAAAAGGCATTGGCTTTTCGCTAAACCCTGCCGCTGAACAGCGATTGTCCAATCACACCTTTGGATATGGAAAAAAACAAGTTACAATCATGTGAGTACCCATTCTGTGTTTTTCATATTTTAATGGGAGCTGTCGTTTTTTCTGTGCTTACAAAGAAATCAATAAACACTGTTAAAATCACAATGGGTACCATTTCTCTACTGAAACTCACTGTTGCTTGCTCTGGAGGAGACTACTAGAACTGTTGGGTCCTTGTAAATTCTGGAGTGTGGTCTATCTGTATAGTGTCTTGAGATAAGTCTTGTTATGAATTGATACTATAAATAAAATTGAATTGAATTGAATTTCTGATAGCAAATGCTGTAGTATGCCAATTTGTCTGACAATATGGAAAGTAAAGCTCAGCAACACATTCATTTTTTTCAAAAAGACATGTAAAAGCTATTGCGTAAGACTGATGTGAGGACTTCGCCCCTATATATTTTTCTGCAAACTCTGCAGCATCATCACATTTAACATCATCTTCATCATCATTATTTCTTCCTTTTAATCGTCTTCCACTCACTGTTCCACCTAATCATCTTCATCACCATCATCCATGTCATGAGCACTTTGAAACAACTTGCATCATCACTGCCTCGGTCACCATCACACTGCTGAAACAGAACAAGCTGCAGCACCGGCCGCTGATGAAGCACCGCAGCACTGTAAAACATGGAAGAATCCATTCCCCAGAGCTGGGATTTGATGTGTTTCTTTTGCCCGGCTATACACTGACATCGCACCAATCTCCTCCATTACAGCCCTGCGTCACTCCAGTCAGATTTATGGCAACTGTGACTGGCCAAAGCAGGCCCTCATCATCTTCCACTACCAGTCTGCTCCCGGCACCAAAGCCATTACAGCCTAGAAGGAGATACTTACTACAACCTAATAGCTCCAAAATGCCTGCTTTTTAGGAACGAAGAACAGCAGCCTTGTTTGTAGCATGATAGCAAAACATGTCTTTGTTAACATGGTGACTTAAGACTATTTTGAGATATAAATGTAAAGCTATAAACACAAATGTCACTTTGTGGAATAGCTACTTCAATTTGTTTTTTTAACATTATACCCTTAACACCCCCCACACTGATACATGTTTCAGCTTTTTCCAACTTTTCATTAAAGTGATATTATGCTTACACTGGGTGAAATGTTCCTGTCTGTTGCTGTTTTTCATAGTTTGTGTTAGGCCCTTTTGTTTCTTAAAGCATGTTGGCGAGCGTTAGATAAGAAGACCCCTCTCATGTCTATTCTGTAAATATGAAGCTACAATCAGGAGGTTAGCTTAGCTTTATTAACAAACATGAGAAAATATAGCAAGTTAATTAGGGAGCTATGGAGGTGAGATAGCCAGCTGTTTCCACCTGTTTCTAGTCGTTATGCTAAGCTAGGCTAGTGGGCTGCTGGTTGTCCATATGTAGAATTATATTTTACACAACATTGTGATTTCAACTTTGTTGTAACAATTTGGGGAAGGCCCTTTCCTGTTTCAACATGACAATGCCCCGGTGCACATAGCAAGGTTCTCAAAAACTGGTTGTTTAGTTTGGAAGAACTTTACTGGACCAACATCTGTGGCAACGTTACTGGTTCTCTTGTGTCTGAATGGGAGGAAATATGTTTAAAGATTGGCAGTTTTTGACTGAGATGTTCAATACATATGAGTGTAATGTTCAAGTGTCCACATACTTTTGTAGTTTCATTTTGAATATTTCTGAGTGTTGCAGCAGCAAACGTTGAGCAAGCAAAAACTTGATCAAATTGTGCTGCCGCCCAGCACAGTTAGATGTTTGACAGATTTTTAGAAAATAATTGATTGATTGATTGCAAAGGCTCTACAAAGAAAAAGCCCAGGACTCAGCTTTAAAGATGAAGTAGTGTGAAGAAGTCCCTCATCAGCACACATTATCATTCTCTTAGTTCTAATGCCTCGATTTCCACAATATATTTCATAGCTTTCAATGGATCCTGGCATCTCAAAGACGACTGTAGTAAATAAGGACGGGGAGTTTTGCTCTTTGATACAATACTTTAGAAATAAAACTGATTTCTTAGTCAGCTCACATTTTAAAAAGTTATTTGAAAAGCTGCTACTGGGTAGCAGGGTTAATTTTGAAAAAGGATGCGCATATTCCATCAGCAATCTTATCAATGTGAGCTTGTCTGTCCTTCACCCTGACAGATATCTGCACACTACCCTTCTCTCCGACTGAGAGTCCAAACCAAAACCCAAAAAATGATGTACAGAAACAGATACACCACCGACCTTGATTTGTTTCTATGGTTCCGCTCACTCTGCATTTCACAAAGAACAGCAGGAGCGGATGAACATTTCCCCTGTTCTAATTGTTCCAGGGAACGTGGAGCGGGAACAGAGATTATCTCAACTCTTTGTTTTGGGAACATTTTATCTGTTCCTTGTCAACTCTGCTGCCAGCCAACATGTCGCCATAAAATATCTCTTCACCTTTGCCCACTGTAAAGAAGCTTATTTGATGAGTGAAATAACTTCCCGTCAGCTCTTACTTTGGTTTTGCTGTACTGTTATTTTACAATTGTTATCAAACAGTTTATTTTATTTCTAAAGGGAGTTCAGTCTGTCACATTATAAATTACATGTGTTGATGCTTGACTTGCCGAAAGCTTGCATACGTTTACACAACAGCCTGCGTTATTCACAAAGACCAGCAACCTCGCCAATATCTACTTAATGGACTGAAAGTGTGGCCAATGACCCTGAACACTGCAAGGTCGGCAGACTGTGTGTGTGTGTGTGTGTGTGTGTGTGTGTGTGTGTGTGTGTGTGTGTGTGTGTGTGTGTGTGTGTGTGTGTGCATGTGACTGTAAACTGAGAGCAGGCCAGATTTTATAGTTCAATGATGTGTGTGTGTGCCAGTAAGTGAATATTTGACTTCTCTGCTTCATCCCTCTTTACAAAAATGAAGTCATGCTTATTTATCAAGGCAGCTAAAGAACGGGGCTCTAGTGTATCTAGAGATGAATATGTAGGCTGAATGTTCATATTCAGGAACCTTCAATTCAATTCAATTCAATTTTAATCATAGTATTACATCATAACAAGCGTTATCTCAGGACACTTTACAGATAGAGTAGGTCTAGAACACACTCTATAATTTACAAAGACCCAACAATTCCAGTAATTTCCCCAAGAGCAACCATTTGGTGCAACAATTGCGATGTGATGAGAAAAAAATCCTTTTAGAGAGGAACCTCAGACAGACCGAGGCTCTTGGTAGGCGGTGTCTGACGGTGCCGGTTGGGGGTGTGATGAACAATGGTAATAATAGTCACAATAAAGATAATGGAACTATAACTAGAAATAGTAGTTATAGTAGTTCAAGGCATAGCAGGGAGCTGCAAGGTGTTACAGAACGTAGCAGGGCACAGCAGAGCATAGCAGGGTGTTGCATGACACAGCAGGACGTAGCAAGGCACAGCAGAGCATAGCAGGGTGTTGCATGGCACTGCAGAGCGTAGAAGGGTGTAACAGGGTGTAACAGGGTGTAACAGGGTGTAACAGGGTAGAGCATCGGGATAGCTGCAATGATTTAGGTGCCAGCCTAATCCAATGAAACATGTAACAAGATGTCATCATTGCCCTCTGGCTTTGGGCTGCCTTGAAAGGTCAGAGGCAACAAGGTCAAAGTTGAAATAATTCAAACTTTGAGCGCAGCAGCAATTTTGAGCGGTGTGCCACGCCAAGGGGAGCGCTTCGTCTGAGTTGTCCTCACTGCTCTCCCCTTAGTGACCTCTTTCAAACAGAGGCAAATATATAGACAAAATCAAATTCAAAAAGTTCAGTTAAAAGTTGACCTAGATTCAGTATATGAATTAAAAATTCCTGCAGAGGAAAAATTAATCAATCAAAGGCACAACATAATATTTATTATTATTATTTAAATATAGTTTAAATTTGGTTCCAACTGCTACGTTCTCAAAGTATTATTTTATTGTTCATGTCCTTGAAATGGACAATAAAAGAACAATATTTGGATAGCAGTGTGCTTGTACATACTCTCCACAAAACCCCAAACCTGAACAGCTTCATGCCAAGAAAATAATTTGTTAACGAAAAGGATTGTTACTGTGTTTTACTGCATCTCGAGATGAAATGAAGAAGTCTAACATTTAGGTGTGGTTATGGAAATACATCCAAAGGCAAAACAGAAAGGAACCATTTGTTTCTTATATTGCAACAATATAAGAAAAAGATTAAAAAAAAGACTGTATGGTCGTATTTTCCTTTTCATTCATCAAAATCTGTTTTTGTCTGCAAGCAATTGACAGCTGAGTCAAAGGTCATAGTTAAGGTTGTTACGCTAATGAACCCTGCACTTTGAGGATGGTATTTTCGTCCTTATTAAATCACCTTACAGGACCAAAAGCACAAGAGTGAAAAAGACGCAGGAAGGCAGTGACAGACCTTTGGTAAAAATGTCACTAAAGCTCTCTGTGGGCTCAATTATTGCTCAGCAGAGGGACCACCAATTTGCGGTCTAACTTGACACTTGTGTTTGTCAGAGGAGCTTCAGGCTGGAAACTACAAGTGAGGATATAACAGCTAGCCTAATGGCTTTTCTTGATTTCAGACTTTTCCTGCTGAGCAGAAACTTCAGAAGGATGACAGTGTCGAATTGTAACAGACCGAGGACAGTCATTTCCCTGAAGCTTGTTTCAGGAGGTTGAGAGAGTAGAGGACACTGTGACAGATACCTTACTCCTTTTCTTCTGCACTGTCATTGCTTGCCACTCTCATATCCTTTTTCACAGACAACACACCCACATGAGCTGGCCCTGCATAATGTCCTTGTTGTATTACCTTCCTTGTTTCTGTGCCTCTAATTTCCCTTAATGACTGTGATCACCCTATAGTTAAAATCAAATCTCACTCTATAACTTAACTTGACATGCAGATGTATTCCAAGCAGCAATAATGGCTTCTTTACAGGCTAATTAGGATTTCTATGCTCACAAATGTCAAGACAAAAAGGTAATATGGAGTTGTGGTAACAAGTCATTAAAGCAGGCAAAACAGGTTGTATTTCAAACTAATTGTTGCCTCGAACGACTACATAGCAGAAGAAATAAATGTGTACCAGTTATTCATTTACATCCACAGCAGGTTGTGGTGGATGTGTGGCTGTGTTTCTCTGAAGCACATCAGAGACATCTACTGGCTAGAAGGATTATTTGGGTTTACACTTGGCCTGGTTGACAAAATGATGAGATCACCTTCAGGTAATTGTCTATGGAAGATTTAGGTTTTCTGCATTAAAAAGTCAAAATACAGTATTTGATCAATTGATTAAGGCAATGTACAGTGTATTATTTCTGTGAAAATGGCATGTGAACAGTACTGTGTAAGATGAAGCTAAAAAAAAAGTTACTCATCATGGCTTGTCGCTTAACAACCAACCACCTTAATCACTGTACTTTTAAAGAGACAGGTAGGCAGTTAAAGCTTTTTCACAGAAGACATTTTGTCATTATTAAAATCACATCACAACACCTGTGCTTTTCCTACTATGACAAGTCCAAATGTCTGCTGTGAAAAAATACCAATGGAAAGTTACATTGGCTACAATCAATATTTTCCATAATAATGTAAAATGGGTCACTTGTAGTGAGCCTACAGTGGACTATCCCCTTTCCATTCTACTGTTTTGGTTCATTCGCACCGTTCTAATAGTGTCATTTTCGGCAGCAAAAAGCCCTTAAAAAGCTCCAAAACCCTACCTGACCAGAACCAAACGACACAGACATGACAGACAGAGACACAGTTGCGACTAAACATACAGCTAGTAGATGAAGAACAGAGCTAAGCTAAGTTTAAAGAGAGTTAATATTGAACTAACATGTGTCAGGTGGCCGGAAAAACAACTCCAAAGTAATGCTAACGTAGCGCTGCGACTGTTTGATGTGTAAACCACGGATGTATGTTAAGAATGTGTTAATGAGCAACTGTTTGCTAACAAGTAACAAGTACAACTTAAAGGTGATGATATGTGGGTGCTGTGTTGACAACTTGTTTACACTTTCCCCAAGTGGCCGCAAATATTAGTTATTGCCAGTGAAAGGCAAATTAGCTAACAGGTCTGGTTGGTCTGACTCTGGCTAGCCTTAGCTAAAGCTACATTGGAGACATATTGATTTTAATGAACTGACATCTTTCTTACTTATTTTGTTATCCTATATAAATGTGGCAATGCTGTGGAGTAAGATCTGGCTACACCACAGATACATTCTAGGATAGATAAATCTTTACTATCATTCCCCAAAAGTACCAAGCAAGACTACCTTGTTCCACAATCCATATTTTCAATTCTTTTTGAAACCATTTTTAGCGTGTAGCTTGCTAGCTCAAAGTTAGTTGTTGTTTCCCGGCAACACACAGTAAAAGGCCAAGGCCATCTGGCATGATGTCAGTGAACTGTACTTCTGTTGATCCAGACTAGCCTACCTATAGCCTAGCTTCTGCTTCTTTTAACCCTTTTTTTTCTAATTATCTGTATCTGTTAAATGTTTACATTTAAATGCTTACAAAAGCTGAATTATGAATACATTTATATATATCCATAATATATATATATATATGTTGTACATTATATCAAGCTGAATTGTGAATTTATAAACAGTATATATACTGTGTATATTAGTAAAATAGGATTTTGTTTTCAGTTTGGGCAATCAATC
This sequence comes from Etheostoma spectabile, assembly GCF_008692095.1. NCBI lineage: Eukaryota > Metazoa > Chordata > Actinopteri > Perciformes > Percidae > Etheostoma > Etheostoma spectabile. The sequence goes on from NC_045746.1 coordinate 15,669,763, forward strand.
TGTGTGTAAGAGCATAAATCACACTTCGTTGCCATTTCTGATGAGGAGATGGATGTCTGTCTCCAATGACTCGTGTCTTCATTACAACACTCAGATTAATGTCCTTTACGCTTTGGCAATATTATGTTTCTGACATTCATGCCAATAAAGCTTTTTAATTTAAATTGAATGCAGTCATTACAGGCCTATGCATTCAACACAATGACTCTACTTTATATTCCTAATTAGGGGAATAATTTAATCTTGTTCGGTTCCACCACTCTGACAGGCACCAAGAGAAGAAATGAAGATCATGTGTGAGCATCTAGGCTGCTGCTGCTACCACACACACACACACACACACACACACACACACACACACACACACACACACACACACACACACACACACACACACACACACACTCTCTCTCTCTCTCTCTCTCTCTCTCTCTCACCCATCCATCCCACTTATACGCAGTGTGTTTTAATGTAATCAGCCTTTATATGCAGCTCATCAGTATGCTAAAGGAAACAGATGTCTGGATGAACTGAAGTCCTACTCTGCTTTACGTCCACACAAGGACATTACATTAGCATTGATTGTCCTCTATTCCACCCAGTAATAATATCACAGAAGAATATACGATATACGGGACTTCAATAAACTGCCTATTAATGATCTACTCAATCTCTTTATATATATATATATATATATATATATATATATATATATATATATTATCTGACTAAAACATACTGTTTGTATTATGATTCCAGCATGTTTGGAGTCACCTTACTGCTGCTTCAAAGTCATCATTGGTTCTGGGATGATGGAACTACAGTTCCCAGAATGCAACAGGAGCTTTCTAGTCCAATCACAGCACTCCTCCGGGTTGACCATGTGTTGTGTGACTGCCACCGGACGGTTATGTGTGGACAGTGCAGGAAAACGTGGCACACACAGTGACACACGAACCATCCAGGCAGCTGAACCCGGACCAGCAGCAGAAACAGAAATGTAACAGATGGATTAGAAAATTATGTGCCTCGGCTTTTCATCAACATGTTCCCGGGAGTTTTCTATGCATTGCTGGCGGGTTTCCTAGGGGCCGTGGCGTCGTCGTCGGCCAAACTGTCCCTCGGAGCCGACTACCTGAAGGGAGTCTGTGAAACCGGACTCCGGACGTGGGGAGAGCAGCGGAAATTCAGACAAGCGGACGAAACTACCGCCTGCGACCGGGTAAGCGAGGCATCGCCGCAGCTTAAGTTAAATATTAACACAATGGGGATTGCTATGAATAATGTAGCGTGCATGCCTGCAAGCGGGGTGGTTTCTCACGGAGGAAGTTGGGGGTTATCCCCGCTCGCCTCTCCTCCCTGACTCCCTCAGCATCAGCACCATCAGCAGCATCTCACAGCGGAGCTCATGCAGCAGCTGCGCTCTCGTGCCGTGTCCGCGTGCTGAATGACATTGCAGCTCGTAGAGTGTGTTTTGTCCTGTGTTTTTGTAAGCAACGTGTCTCAGCGTGGTTGTGTTGATGGCGCGGAGAAGAGGCTGGTTTCTGAAAAAGGGGTTCGGGTTTCTTGTGTGACCTTCACGCTCCCCGCATACGTCACACAGTGATGTCAGAAACATGTGCATCCAGCTGTCTGGAGTAAAGCTTATTTATCACAAGGTAGGAACAGTGACTTTTAATCTGGAGGATAATTAAAATAGCAAATAAGATGCAAAATAAAAGCCGGTTTTATTGCGTCAAAAGACTTCATCTGAGATTTCAAACATAATTAACAAAACAGCAGCTATGACGCCTTCACAATGCTCCTGTTGTTAATAATGTTATTACAATAATTCATAATAATATTATTCTTTACGCTGTGTTTGATGTGACTTCAGCTCCACATCCCACTGAGGCTGCTGTGTGGCGGTCTGCTTTTCACCTGCAATGCTGTGATGTGGACCTTCCTTGCCAAAGCACTCAGGTACTCCTCTTCCTCCACCCAAACCACTGTGACCACCACCGCCTCCAACTTCATATCTTCCGTAAGTAACAGTCTCCCTTAGAGCACCTCCTACACACACTTCTTGTCTTGTCTTTGTTCTGCTTGTCCTCTAAGCATATTACTTCACATCAGACTGTAGTGGAGTGTAAGTTAATTTCAGAATGACCTTTCTTATATAAGCTGCTTTTTTTATGGAAGTAGGTTGGACTATATTAAGAAAAAACTCATCGCAGTGATTTAGGCCTTTTACAGAAATTACTTGTCAAAGTTCAACTTCTTGTTTGACATATCCCCTCAAGGCATCTTTATTGGCCGTTAAATTTAATTGAAATTACAGATACAGATTTACTTGGACTCAGAAGAAACCGCGACTTTTCTTGCTTGCAGGCTTTTCTGGGCCAGCTGATCTTTGGTGAAGCCCAGATAACGTTGTGGTGGGTTGGGATCTCCCTGACCTTCTCAGGTCTGTTGGTGCTGCAGAGGGTTTCACCGCAGGATGGGCAACATGACGCAGACGCCAAGGACGAATAATATGTCTTGTCTCCACTAGAGTTCAGCCTGGTTTCAGCATCTCCTCAGATTTTAAAATCTAGCCAAAGGAAACTGAATAGTGACGAATTAGTTCACCTGTTGTCCCTCAATTACTAATTTTTATCAAACAAATTGTTTCGTAATAAACTAAATGCTTCTCAAAATGCATCTTTCCTCGTTAAAAAGGAGATGCTTTATTTATAATGTTCCTAGTTATCCTTTGGATTGCGTTTTGTGGCCATGTAGGCAGAGAAACACTGCATGCTCATTTTTTTGGACCTGTTCTAAAAATCAGAGGAGGTGTTGACCTTCAGCCAGTCTGGCCAAGGCACAGCGACAGTCTGGCTAGTGGAGACAAGCTAACGGATGCCTGTGCCCAGCTTCCCAGATGCTCTAACATCATCTTTCTACAGAGGCTGACAATGAAGCAAAAAGTATACTAGCTTTACTTTTGGGGAATCTTTCAGTCAACAGCAGCACAACAACCCATAAGCTAAGAGAACAGGTGTGAGGAAAGGGAAGAGACTAAAGGTAAAGATATTAATTTGACATTTTGGGAAATACACTTATTTGTTTTCCTGAGAAAAATTAACACCACTCTTACGTCTGTATAGTATGAAGCTGATGCCAGTGTCTGGTTAGCTTAGCTTAGCAAAACCAGTAGAAGAAGGAAACAGCTAACCTGGCTCTGTTGGAAGCTAACACCAGCACCTTTAAAGCTCATTCATTAACATGTTTTATCTTGTTGGTTTAATTCTAACGCCCAGTAAAACCACAGGTTTTTTTTGGACAGAGCCGGGCCGGCTGTTCCCCTCATTTCCAGTTTTAATGCTAAGCTAACCAAAACCATCTCATGGCTGTAGCTTCACATTTAATGTACAAATATGAGTGGTATCAATCTTCACTTCTTCACACACAAGAAAAGGAAATAAGTGCATTTCTCAAAAAAATATTCCTTTAAAGGAAGAGACATACACAGACACAGAAGAGACAAATAACATAATTGGCTATGTGCCTGATGTCACCATCAATCAGCGTGTGCATTATGTTTCTCAGCCGTCAGATCACCAAAGCTTTCTTAATTCCCACATTTCCTTAAGTTACTCTGACACTCACTGTAAACTGACGTTTCATGCATGCTCATGGCGAAGTTATGAAAGAAGCACTTAGCTATTGAGGTGAACTTGTATTTACCCAAGTAATAATATTAATGTAGCGCAGAAAAGCTCACACTTGGGTCTTTCTTCTACTTTTCATTTGCCTTTCTTGACAGTTTCAACCTCAAGATATGAGCATGACACGTTTTGATTCAGAGGCAGCTGCTTTTCCACTTCATGACAGATGTGTGCATGTTCTTAATGAGGTTTGACCTCAAATATCTCACACCAAAGCATCTTGGAACATCAGTCCACACATCAGAGTGTCGTCCCTATAAGCTGCTTTATGTTATTAACTCACCAACTTGTAACTTAAGTGTCTAAACTGTCTCTCAAGCCAAAGAGACATCAAATGGGCTCTTGATTGCCTGTTAAGCATTATGCGCCCTGCATTTGCAATCTCACATCCTGTCCATTGCCCATCATCTCTCTGGGTAGACACTTGCCTTCATTAAAAGCTTCCCTCTACATTCCTGGAGTTTTCAGTGAGGGTGCAATAACATTTAACTTCCTTTAAATCTCATAACACTGTGATGAGTGTAACAGCAAAGGAGCTTTGAGCATTAATAATTGAGCATAGAGAATGGCAATACATTCTGGAGGAACGTTACCGTTATCTTAAATCAGATACTGTATGATACAGGGGATTGTCTGAACATGACATTATGGGTTGCTTTATTGAACAGTATTTTAAGATCATATTTGCTGTTTGGATACATATCATAATATAAATGCATAATGGTAGCTGTAATACCTGTCTGTAATATTCCACAGCAGCAATGCACAATTATATATCAGATGTCTTTCCAGCCGCTGCTGTGCAGGTTTTGTATCTTACATGCATCCCTATTAATGTGACTGCAGTGACAATGTGATTATACAGCTCTCATGTCAAAGGCCGACTAAGTGATGTTTTGCAGCAGGGCTGTACTCACCACGCAAGATTCTTTAGCAGTGGAGATCACACACAGCCACGCGAAGGTCAATTCAGCTGTTTGTGCCTCCACGATTTGGATCCTGGGTGTGTTGCATTACTTAAAAGAATAGTCAAACATTTTGGGAAAGTTAGATCAGAAGACTGACAACACTCTCATATCTGTGGTAAATATATAGCTGCAGCTAGTAGCTTAGCATAAAGACTGCTAACAGCTAGCCTACAAGCACCTTTAAAGCTCACAAACGAAGACATTATAAATATTTTGTTTAATCTGTACAGAAAACAGCAATGTAAAAACAACAATTTGTGGTAGTACAGGTGGTCAAGTGCTGCACTACGTCTTCCTGGAGTCTTGTCCCCACTGTGAGCTTTAAAGTTATCAAACATGTTCATTAGTGAGCTTTAGAGGTGCTCGTAGCCATTTCCCTGTTTACAGTCTTTATACGAAGCTAACCAGTCCACCTTCATATTTACTGGACAGTAATGAGAGATGCATTAAGTTGTGGTTTTATTGGAGGTTATGTGCCAGACTATTTCTTAGCTGGGGGCAGTTACCAAGCAACCAGCTACTGGCATAAATAATTGCCCGGCATATAAACCACAATTTGACATTTTTATACTTGTGTGATAAGTACATATAACATGTTAGTTAGTGATCTTTCGAGGTGTTGCTAGGTAGATTTTGTGAACTTTAGATAGAGCCAGACTAGCTGTTTCCCCCAATTCCAGGCTTTATGCTAAGCTAAGCTAACTGGCTTCTGGTTGCAGCTTCATATACTATAAAAGAGTGGTATTGATTTTCTTATCTAACTTTCAGCAAGAAAGTGTTTTGTATAATGTGCATTTCCCAAAATATCAAACTATTCCTTTAACGTACCGTTAATATCTGTAATGTTTGCTTTTGAATCTGAAGGTTTTTGATGCCTGGCTTTCCTCCAGTTAACGGCATGATATGAGGGTAAACCATCTACCTGTGAATCCAGTCTCACTGTAATATAACGAGTCAGAGTTTTGCATTACCCATAATTTGTAGCTCTGTGACAGCTGCATGGCCCTGAGTGTGATGTACTTATATATGTGTGCACATAAACTGTAGATGTGGTTGTACGAGAAATTAAAAAAAACACTCAAATATGATGTTGACCTGACAAGATTAATGTGAAGAAGAGTTAATGTGCTGCACTGCAAAAAAACAGTACCTTTGTCAGCACTTCTTTTGAATCAGTAAAGTTTTGACCCATCGCTTGGTAGAACAATGGAAAAAAAGACTGATTTGGCATTAGTTTGTTGGTACTCTTTAATGTAAAGTATGTGCAGATAAGTCATCTCTTTAATCTGAAGGCTGCTGCACAGATACATTTCACATTATGTTCACCTTTTTATCCAAAAATCAAGACAGTTTGGTTAGAGGGAGCAACTATTTGCTCTGATATCAACTGTTCATAATGTGTCTTACAGATTACATGGGGGGAAAAAGTGTATATACTCTATTAACACTTAAATTGATATGTAAATTGCAATCCAAGAAACACTGTTGAATTATTGAATAAACATCTCATCTGACAAACAAGATACTTGTCTTCATTATTTAGATAGTGTAAATGACAGCTTTATCTCTTAACAGAGGAGTTTCTTAGAGCTTTTCTACTTTATGATAAATTGAATTAGTTTGAATTAAAAAGCACCTGTATTCAAAGATGTGTTTTTCTATAGTAAACTGAGGGCTTGGTGTCCTCTCTTTGCATTGTAACAAACAAAATGAAAAGCATTCTCACTGTAGGGAATGGGGCCGGATATAATGTTAGCCCTGAGCTAGTCTACATTTACTTACACAGTGACTCTCCATTGGACCAGCTCCCTTCCTTTTATAATACCTCTTGTAAAAATTAAAGACAAAACATAAATCACTTTAGCCTTGCACTCCAGTTACATGGCAGATAAGAGCATGCTTCTGTAATGACGCGTTTTATCTCAATGGATCTGTACTTGTAATTCAAAAGACAGCAACCATTCAAATTAAGACATTTTAAGGTGTACCATTTATGAATTTTTTTGTTAGTTTGTCGGTTGATTTGTTTCTTTTTCTAATGAAAGGGTTGCAAAATTACAAAAGGGTACATACAGAAAAAACATTGAAATTTAAAATAAAAAATTAGTTTTTTGTTCCTGCAATGTAAACTGTTTGGAAATGTTTGTCAGAGTGTTTTTTTAGGCTACAGGTTGTTGTTGTTTTTTAAAACACTATATCATCAAATATGTCCATGAATTAAAAATGGAGGGTTCAAATGTCTCAAAGTAAAACCTTATCCGTCAATAAAATATCCATACAACTTAAAGAAAGTTGTGTCACATACATTACATTTTATTATATTCGGATTTAAACAAATACCAATCTAAAAGAAAATATATATAGTGGTCCACAGTAAGTAATAAATCAAATTCCAACCTGACCACAAATAATTGAACAATTCAAGAAAAAAAAAGCTGGTGTACTGTATGTGTAAACTGAAATATCTGTTGAACCACCATTTAATAACCTTTTTACATTTTTAAGAAGCCTAAGAAAATGTAACTCCTGACTGTGCTCTAGTCTTAAAATGGTTACTTTCCATTTTATGTTTGAGCATTCAATTTGGCAACTTATGTGTGTTCAAATATGTCCTTTCATCTCCCTCAAAAGCACGTTTTATAAATAGAGTAAGGCTTTCGAACACATTTAAATAAAGGCATTTTTAGTGTTAAATGCTTTGAAGAGGCCTATAACCATCTGCACCAAAGTACTTTCCACAGTTGCGACAATTAAAATGTCCATTTCTAACATGGTCTTTCTGGCCTCGGTGAAAGCTTTAGAGATGAAAAATTGCTGCAGATGAAAACATCGGATCCGTGTGGAAGACTGATGTACTTTAAATTTCATGACATCAAACTAACATAAATCCCATATTTTCATTATCATAGAATTAACATTGCATTTGCTGTAACACCACTAATAATTTGTGTTGACAAATCAACCAGGAATGAAATCTTAAAGATTATGGTCCTGATGCCGATTGTGGTCCTACAGCCTTTGAATGTCCTTCACAGTCCCAGTCTGAGCAGGAACTTGGCAAATAGCCAGTATAAATGACCAAAAGACAAAACATACCTAAACTCAAACTAATTTACCTATCTGGCGATCAAAGAACGACAAATCTCACTCATTTAAAAATAATATTTACCCACTGTGACAGTGTCTAACTCTGACTGTTACATTAAGGCAAAATAATAGTTATGTTTTTTTAAAAGCAGCAGATGCCACCATTCACTAATGCACTGTTCTAAGGCAAATCATCTGCAGCACTCGGCCAAAGCCTATTGCAGCGACAAGAATGCGGCGAATGAAGAAGTGACATAATCACAACCATTTACAGAAAGACAAAACCAGAAGTCCATCTTGGCACTCGGACTGCAAAAACGTTGTGGACTTCAGTTTAGAGTTCAAATTATTTAGTCTTGGAAGCAGGAAATGGTCAGACATACTGCATGAAGAACTCAGTCTCTTGGTGTCGTCTCGCCAACTCTTATCAAGTGCTTTGTGTCGAGTTGTCGCTGCTTAGTTTGATAAGTTTTCTTTCTTGTTTTTTTTTTTAACAGCAACAGTTCATTATTCTCAGCCAGCACCAAGAGGGGAAAAAAAAGGTTTAAAAAAAAAAGGTTAAAAAAAAACGTATTTTGACAACGTAGTTTACAACAAGACACCCTGAAATATTGATAAATGTAATAACCGTGCACAAAAGAAAATGGAGAATTGGTAAAGAGGAGTTCATGCTCATTTAGGTCCAGCCAATAGGAGGGCAGACCAGGAAGTCCTCAGCAGAAGAGCTCAGCTAGGCTTCTAGCTTTCACACAATGTACTGGTACAAGTCTGCCTTGCCGTGGTCGGGTGTTGCAAAGGGGTTCAGCCAGGCTATAGAGAATGGATGACCAAACACCACCTTCATACTCATCCATTTTGACCTTTTGGCCCATCGTCTCTCCTCCTTCTTAAGCTGTTCGATACCCTGCAGGCATATAAGATGTAAGAAACATGAGAAGATACAAGTCTCCAGCCCTGATTCATGCTCAAAGCTGAACATATAGCTGTGTAAGAGGATTAGAAAAGAAAGTCTTGTAATGTCTTTCATTTTTCTCTCAAAAGGTCTTAAATTGAGGTTAGTGTGACTCACCCTGAGCCCTTTCTGATGTAAAAGATCACACACACACACACACGAGAACTGCAGGTCCCATTAGATTGAAATGGACTATCTTTGTAGTGAATATTATAACACTGAGTCATTGTCGTGGGTGGTTTGAGCGGTTACGTTGTGAGGAAATGTGCACTAGTGTCAACCTACCTGTAAGCTATACAGTGAGAGAATTACTTGCTCCTGCTTAAATCTGTGCTCTGATTTAGTGAACATACAATTAATTCATGACTTCTTTTAAGAAGTCAGAACTGCTATATAATTAACAGAAATACCTACCAATAATTCATATCAAAGATGAGTGATAGGGTCGTAAAATGACTACTGTTTTCACTTACCGTCTCGTCGCTGCAGATGGAATGGACCTGGGTCCCAAACATGACTGCAGTGAAGATCAGAAAGAGGAGACCCTCAAAGCAGAGGAGGATGAGGAGGACGACAGTTGCTGGGGGAGAGAAGTTACTGCACTCTGGAGAGGGGAGAGCCAAAGATATGGCATGTTAAAAAGAAGACTTTGTTACCCGTGTGAAACCTTATAAATAGTACAGTCGCTGAGTGAATTTGGAAATGTAGCAGCCGCTACTTCAGTATAACACTTACTTGTCCAGTCTTCTTCAAAGCAGAAAACAAAATGGAAGGTCACCAACAATAGCGCGTGGAAGGATATTAGTGCAATATACATCTGGGGGGGAAGCATACATTTAGTGTTAACATATTAAAATAATCATAATATCATATCAAAAATTATCTCTAAAATACTTTTATTTAAAGAAAATGGTTTTATCTCTGTTAAACTATATTTTATACCTATAAGATTCAAATTAGGGTTGTATAATTGTTAAGATATATACAGTAATAAATATAAGAGGCAGTGTAAGAGGCAGTTACAGATGTGAAGTATGGGGGACAGCTTTATAGCTCATGCAAGAATAAGCCTGTTATTTTGTCTGTTATGTTTAATCCATTTTCAAAAGGTATTTATAGAGGCTATACTACATAAACTACTCATTTATTTTGCTTTCTTTTCTTTGTTTTGTATCCTTCATGTTCATCATATTCTGTGTTCTCTCAGACCGGCTTATTTTAAAACTTGTGTGAACAATAACAGAGCCTCAAACATATGCAGTGGGATGATTATTTTTGCGTAACATCCGGGCTCCGGTGTTTAAAGACTCACTGTGAAGAGCACAAAGTATTTCTGGTTGTTCTCTCCGACACAGTTGTTTACCCAGGGACAGTGGTGGTCCATCTTTTTGATGCAGCGTTTACACACACTGTGGACACAGATGCAAGATGTTGAAATGGAATAAAAATATTGCAGGGAAACTATGACGTTTTGGTCCAAAAACAATCTGAATATGGAGTATATTTATCTATTAACAGAGTAAAAAAACAACAACCTGAAAACAACATACACACAGTCAGTCAGTCAACCCACCTTTAGCAGCGCGTTGACACCGACTGATGTAAATGTAAATGTGCTGTATTTATATAGCGCTTTTCCAGTCTTAACAACTGCTCAAAGCGCTTTTACATCTACAGGATACATTCACCATTCACACACATTCATACACTGTGGCCGTGGCTGCCGTACAAGGTGCCACCTGCTCATCAGATAAACACTCATACACATTCACACTCCGATGCGCAGCACCGGGGGCAACTCGGGGTTCAGTGTCTTGCCCAAGGACACTTCGACAATGACTGCAGGGGCAGAGATCGAACCACCAACCTTCCGATTGGCAGGCAACCGCTCTACCACTGAGCCACAGCCGCCCGATTTGAGAGACAGTAACAGACTGCTCTCAGTCATGGTGGACTGTGTCTGTTAGTGTGTGCGCGTGTGTGTGTGTGTGTGTGTGTGTGTGTGTGTGTGTGTGTGTGTGGGGTTATTTTTCTCGCGGAATTGCATCTGGTTGACAACTCAAGTAAGGTCTGACAACTCACAATCATCTGACAAAGCAGAAAGTCATCTACGATCTATACGTTTGCTTTGTTTACGTGCTTTCTGAGCAAAATCTATATTTTAAAAAAACTGCCGTCTTATGTGTAATATGTTATTCTGATGGGTCAATCAGGACAAGTGTATCATCTGAACCACCCACAAGAATGACTCATAAAAGAAATGATCTATTTCATTCAAACTGACACCCATTTTTCCCCGAGACAGAATGACTCACTAGTTTACAATTCAATAATGCTACAGTGTTTTTCTGATTTGAATCCCTCAAGATCCAAGAAAAACAATTGAGCAGCCATAGGGGGAACTTGCAAAGTCTGCAGGGAAATGCTACATAAAAACACACAGGGGAGGCAGGAGAACCACCGGTGCAGGAGCAAACACAGACGAGAAGAGGAGTGAGTCATCCAGACTTCCCTCTGCAGGGTGCAGACTTCAGCAAAACACTCATCGCCCAGACCCACATCTTAAAAAGTTGCAGAATTTGTAATCTTCCCTACAATCTACACATTCACACAGAGTGCTGTACCTGCAGTGGTGAGCTCTGTCAGGCTTTATGCTGCAGCACTTTGGACACTTGTACACAACCTGTCCTGGTTTGAGCTGCAGGCTTTCAATGAATTCTTTGGTAGCGTTCCCTTTAGGCACAGCTCCCTAAGAGAGGGGGGGGGGGAAATTCAATTGTATTTTACAGTGTTTCCTGGATGGAAGGTTGGAAATTTGCCCTCACAGCAGAAGCTATTTACTTGTGTGAAAAAGTGTGGTTTGGCTTAAGCCCTCAAGTTTAAACTATAACAAAACATAACAATAAAACAATTACAATAAGGGCAGGATTAAGCATGTAGGGGGCCCTGGGTCATACATAAGCAGTGGGTCTCAATAGATACTGGAATATGTATGTGTACATGGAATGTAAGGATTCAACAAACTGAAATATTTAAAAAAAGGTATTAAAACTAGATTGAGACACATGCATCTCCAAAAGCTACAAAAAGTATTGTCTACAATTTACAAGTTTGTCTCGGTTGACGTGCGTTATTAAAGTAATTAGAGATAGTTTATGCGAAGATGTATAACAGCCTGTCCATGATTTAGTTTTTATGAAGTAACCTAATCTGACTGACCGGGTCTGTGCACATCGCCTTGGCGTGAGAGGCAAGGGCGAGGAAAGCAAGGCCATTGAAGATCACCCCGTTGAAGAGGCTGTAGATCACGTTCTTGGCAGGCAGCAGCATGACAAACACCACCACAAACTCAGCGTAGAAGACCAGGAACCAGGTGATGACGCCGCACACGATGCCGCAGCCGTCACGGATGAACCACATGGTGTCGGAGCCGGTGCGGAGTGGGGGAGGGGCGCAGTGCTCCGGCTTCAGGTAGCCAGCTTTCCTCTCAATGTCCCTGGTGCGGTGCGCCGGGCTCTTCATCCTACAACGCCCGTGGCTCCAACCACATACTGCGAGGAGTGACGAGGGACAGATGGAGAGCAAGAGGGGGAGCAAAAGAAGAAAATAAAAGAATGAATTAGGTGAGGGATTTGAATGAGGGAAGGTATCAGTGTAGGGCTGCTACTAACAATTATTTTCACTACCACACAATCCGATTATTAGGTTCTTGATTAATTTATTAATTGGTTTATAAAAATGTCAGAAAATAATGAAAATGTGCTCTACAGTTTTCCACAGTCCAATGTGACACTAAATGTCTTTGTTTTTCCGACCAACAATCAAAAACTTAAAAATTCTTGATTTTCTGTCATGTAAGAATGAAAAACTGCAAATCCTGAAGAAGGTGGAACAAGACAATGTTCAATATTGGCTAATCTTTTAGCTCTTTATAGGTTTCCTGTCTGCATTATAGCAATATCACGGTGTACAAGTGGTAGTCCCAACAATTAAGAGTCTGTGTAAACCATCTAATGAGTGCTCTACATCCTTGAGGAATATAAATAAAGACAGGGGCTAATAAGTCCACAGAGTGAATCTGCAAATTATGTTGAGGACAATACAAAGCAGGAAGCATTAACTGAAGGAGAAACAAACTTATCTGGTCTAATCCCAACAGGGCAAACAATCCACTGAGATTTCTCTTGCAGCGAGGCTTACAAATAATCAATTGAGCAGGTCTGATTGTGTGTAGACAAAGATAATGCAACTTCAAATGGGATACAATATCAGAAAACCAAAAATAGGCTTCACTATTATATGCATAACACAGACCGGAATAAAACAGCTAATTCCCAGAGGATAGCTGGACTTCGGCTCCTGTCTTCTCACTAAAACCTGAGCTTATAGTGAGTGCAATCAAATTGGTCATTCCTGAGGATTCAATATGTCCATTAGGCTCAACTGAGTCTAATCTTCACTTTTATGTCCATACTAATTAGGGCTTGGCCACAGTTCCTGGCAGTGAAGAATGCTTGACTCGAGGACAGGATTTCTATCCTACAGCATGTTTGGGATTAATTCTGGATTTAACTAAAACATTTCACGGTCCATTACAACACTCACCACACCTCTTTCCCTCTTATCAACCTGTATAAGACGTCCACCCTTCTGTGTTACACCACTAAACCAGAACACTTTTTTTATAGCAATCCATTTCAGCCTGAGAGGAATAGTGAGATGAAGTAAATCACACTAACTACCCTCTGCACTTTTTTGTCTTCATGGTGTGAAGACAGGGGCTTTTCCCTCTATTAAAATGACAGTGGATAGACATGAAATGGGGAGGAGATGGGGGGATGACACGCTGCAAAGGGCTGCAGGTCAGATTCAACACCGGGTCACAGGGCAGGACAGCCTACATGGTGCAAACGCTCTTACTGGGTGAGCTAGAGGCTGCCTCTGTTCTCTGTTCAGAATGTTCTCCTGTTCTCAGAAGCTTTTGTACCCTTAAAACTAGATACGGATATAAAAGATGGATACACCTAAATCTTAACTTTCCCCCAGTTTTTGAAGGATCAGAAAATAAAAACATTAGAAGAGATGGCTGTAGAATTTTAATTGCTGAGATCAGATTTCTTTAGATACCTTCAAGTTAGAAGCTTTTTGCTTAAACGGCCAAATTGGAATAGCCTTAAAGAATGTGATTTGTCCATTGAATACTTCATAAAGATTCAAAACAGTGAGTATACACTGCATTACAGTAAAGTGATGTAACTTTCTGAACTTACCAGACTGTTGTAACTGTTATATTATTTGCTTTTACCCACTTAGATTTTATATCCACATTACTGATGATTATTTATCAAAAATCTCATCTTGTAAATATTTTGTGAAAGCACCAATAGCCAACACTACAATATCATTGCGGAGGTATTTTATCAAAAATAACGTGATATTTGATTTTCTTCCCTAACGCACAGCCCTACCTTCATGTCAAACAGAAATGGAAGGGGGAGCTTGAATTAGACATAAGTGAAGAGATTGGGATAAATATTTGTACAGAAACTCATAGAATCACTGACTTGAATGTTTGGAGAGAGTTCCAATGGAAAATAGTAAATAGATACTTTAGAACTCCCACCATTCTCTCCAAACACTAACAAGTGCATGTTAGAGGAAGTGCAGAGAGGAGGCTGCAAGCCACACACACATATATTTTGGACATGCCCTCTCTTGGACAACTTTTGGTGGGAGATTTTTGACCTCCTTGATAAAAAAAATTAGCAGGCGCCTGCCCAGGGACAAACTGCTTGCCATCATTGGGGTCTTCCCAGATGTGGTGGAGAACCGGAAAAAGAAATACCTCCTGCATATACTTCTTGCAGCAGTAAAAAAAAATAAAAAATTAACTGAGCTGGCTTAAAAAAAATGACCCTGTAACACATGATACTTGGCGATCAGTAGTCAGGGGAATCTATAAAATGGAAAAATGTACTTGAATGCTAAGATCGCAAAATGCAGAATTTATGGATGGTCCTTGGCTGACCATCCATAAATACCAATCCATACGGACCAAAGCATGGTGGTCTCCTGGTCCAACTGCTCGGAGAGCCTTTCCATGGGCAGCCCCCTCTCCATTTGGTGCATGTATAGGTACTGAGCATGTGTGTGTAATAACAACAGACTGAAAACATTGTAATTTCCCCTTGCGGGATTAATAAAGTGTACGTTTTGTGAGCACAGGGATAGGAAGTTTGTTTTTTTGATTTTCTCGTATCTTCTATGTAACTGTATGTGATACGGAGTGGCTGTTAATGTCAATGACATGGTATTGAAATTGCTACTTTTGTTGGGTTTTGTGTAAAAAGATACAGCCATTGCAGTTGTCAGAAAATATGTTCCACAAGGGTACAGGTAAGAAGTTTTTGTATGAGTAATGTTGTGGGTAATATACAACTCAATGTAAAGAGATCGCCCGTAGAATAAGAGAAAACTGGATTCAAAACAAAAGAAATATTGTAACAACTGAAAAAGAGATCTTATTTTGTCTATATTTTATCTCCGCCTCTTAATTAATTCTTTGATTCATCCTCGGGATTTGAAAGTCTCCAACAATAGCACTGGCATTGTGAGCATGTTGATGTTAGCATTTAGCTTAAAGCTTAAGAGTGCACAGAGTCCTGTTTGTGAGGTTAGCGGAAGTCGTCTTTGCTTCAGGCGTGTTTCAGTAATGTGTGACCTGCCGGGACTTTGTAGCAATAAAACAGAATACAATATACTGTGTATTTGAACAGGACTTCCTTCTAAAGATAATGTAGCAATGTCTTGAAACATAACCATTTTTAGTTTTACAACAGGAAAAACAAACATGAAGATAACAAAGATGATAAAGCTCAAGAGTTACACAACAAGCACAACAGCTCTTAAAATGAATAAAAGATGGTAAATAGAATTAGCCAAGTTCACAAGGCCTAGCCTACAGGCTGATTTATGATAGCTGCAAATTTCTACAGCTGAATTTATCCATCTGTGTGACTGCAAACATTCCAGCAATTCAACTAGTAAAACAACTGGGAGACAGCAGTATAGTCTAGACAAAAAGTGTACTTCCTGGATGGAACGACTATTCTAAATTACAGTATGACCAACCCGAACCCGGCTACGTAACCTCTTGACCCTTTTAACCACACAGCAGGGAGAGGCAGACAAACAGGCACACACGCACACACACACACACAAACTGTACTTTATTAGCTACAATTTAGAAGTGCTTGTTCTTTAGTATTTCCATGTTATACTGATTTTTACTTCACTAGAAAAAAAACCTTTAAGTAAAGACAAAGAAAACTGAACACAGCAGTTCTCAGATCTCTGTACTGGCTTTATGTGTGTCAATGAAAGTAGTTTAAATTACTGGCACTTGTCAATAAATCTGAATGTTTTAGGGCTAGAAAACATTTCTGACTGTCTTTTACAGTATCAGCCCTCTCAGGCTATCTATTAGCATTGTGCTAACTGCTGTCAGGAGTTTAAAAAAATCCTGGAGAAGCAGGATTTAGTTACCAGCCCTGACTTCGACCACATTTTAATCCAGATTTATGCTTTTTATGGCATTTGACTGAACTTAAACAGAACATCTATCCTTAACAAATATGTATGTATCCTTTTTAGTTTTTTTTGCTTTTTAAATGTTTTAATATGCATTTCAATGTCTTAGGCTCTATTTCCTTTTAAATGTTTTAATGTAAAGCACGTTAAATTCCCTTTGTGTATAAAAACTTACCTTGGCTTAAATTTATGACGGTAAGAGTCTAGGCTGTAGACACTATGCTGATTAAGATATTACAATATAAAAAGGTGATTTTATAGGGTGCGGACTTCAAAATGTGATGCTTCTTTTAAAGTTTGAAACTAACTGTATATTGCTCCACCTTGACAAGCTACAACATTAACAAGTTGCTCACATGCTAATGTGTCAGTTGTAATAATCAGATAATTCACCATCTTAAAATGGGGAATTAATTAATGTATTGATGCACTGCCTTTTTTACTTGTCCATCAGTCAATGTAAGAGTATATCTTTTCATTTCAAGATCTTGGAAGTATACTTTTTAAACTCTAACTGTTCTGTTAGTGATTCATGTGCCCGTTTACCAGTATTACTATATCTGATTCAGTGGGAGCAGCTCATTTCAAGAAAAACTTGTTCCAATGAGGGGGAGACAGGACGCAGGATTACGGCTTGTAATGTAATTGTTATGTGAACTGCTTTAACGTGTCAGTAAATTAGAAACAAAGATGCTTAGATGGCCCTAAAAACCTGTGTTTAATGAAAATGCAAATGATAGTACAAGATAGGACTTCTTAAAACAAAGTAATGAAAGACCTGGAGTGAAACTAACTGCAAAACCAGAGTTCATTAAAGCAACACCAAAGCACTTTTCCTCTTTGGTCCCCTTACAGGTTGGAAGCGGAATTGTCCATTACTGCTGTCTCATTCAAAATACAGATCCGCTACCCGATCTGGCAAACTTGCACATAGCATTATATAATAGCATTATAGCCAATAGAGGGCCGCAAAGCGAATGCAGAAGTGCCGTTCACCCTGTTACGAGTTGATGAACTACTGAAACGATTTTGGAAACATTATTTTAAAAGGTACAAAAGAATCTTTGGTGCTGCTTTAACACCAACTAAGTCAATTTGTTTTTGTAGAATGGAGAATGAGTCCATAGATTTCTCTCAGTGAACAGCTTCTTTTTACAATGAAAACTAGTGAATGACTTGATTCTAACAGAAACAACAGCTAATAGTTTGTGTTGAAATGCCACCACCATGATGCCTCTGCTGTACTGTAACATCAGATACATTATGTTAAAAGGCCATATTTATAATGTATCAGTGACTCACCAACTCAAAACTAAGGATAGAGCAATTATTGTCCCTGTCCAATTATTGGGCAGTTTGCAGACTATCAATATCAGTGTTTCATTTCCCTAATAACCAATTAAATTAGTTAAATAAAAAGTGCTCTACTTTGGATTGGTTACAGCTCTCTGTATGTCCCTCTGCTTTGGTGTCACTTACCACTGAGTCTGACTCAGTCCACAACACTATCTGAATATCTTTGACTGTATATTATGTTGAAATAAGTTTCTAATTTATTAAATAATTGCATAAAGCATCTAAAAAAAAGTGTTGTATTGGAGTATGTAACCTTGCAAAATCTTTAATTATGATTAAAAGATTTTCATTTTCACAGTAAATGCATATCCAATTCCAAAATATTAAAAATGTCAGTAATTGGATTCATTAATTACCAATAATCTGTATCAATATGGGCCTTGAAAAAACAGTATTAGTCAGTCCCTAACCAAAATGTATTAGCGGCACAGTCAGATATTCAATTAATGATTTATGTGATATTGTGCTGCTGGAATGCATTCCAAAGTAACTGACAGCAATGACTGATGGTGGCAACTAAAGGCTTTTTTTACAGTAGCCGCAGCAGAGCTGGCGTGCGCAAATGTGACGTCATGAGAGTGCCGTAACAGTTTATACTCGCACGTGGTGGTTGCAACACAAGTGGCAGTCTTCTCCTGAACATCGGTGCCGCTAATGAGCAAAGGCTACCAACTTTGCTTTTTCCACGGACTAGAAGAAGTAGAAAAACGGCAGAACTTGAGCAGCATTGCCGTCAATGCTTTGATTTGATAGCCTACTTTGTCGGCCCAAGCCTTTCATTCGCCATAAAAGAACTCACCTTAACCCAGTAAGTTTACAAGAGAGACATGCAGTCACTCTGAGAGTCCTGGCATCCGGTTGTCCGCAAACCCGTCCATACTTCCGGTTTCCACTTTTTCACACGGCAATGAAAAAAAATAGTGATGCGCGCCCTCTGCTCGTGCAATCAAAATGCTGGCGTGCCAACAAGATCTAGGTCATTTTGACGTCACACTGGCGCGTGCAACCTTGGGTGTGGCTAGTATATTGGACGCTTAATGTTGACAGACAGGCTGAGAAGCATGTAATGTAGAGATGAGAGGAAAGCAAGATGTAACCCCCTGTTGAGTTAATTAAAACTCATAGCTATCAGAATTTGTGACCATGTCTAAAACACTATGGAGGCACCATTTTTTGCAAATTAAAATGTTATAATATCTGACAAGATACCTGTATTAGCATTATAAGGTAAAACTAGCAACCTGTGTGTGGAACTTCAACTTGGCATGACCTCTTTTTTGAATTTGGATTATTTGATTTGGAAATAAAAAAGACATACACCAAAATATATTGGGACAGCTTAATAGAGCTAATATGATTAGTCAATCAGAAACTGTTTCTGCAACTATTACAATAATCAGATAATTGTCATTTTTTCAAACAAAAAATCCAAACATGAAACAATATGATCTTGAATCTGACTCTAAAATAACAAGAATTTAGCAAAACCTGTTTCACTTGAGCTGACAGTCAATTATCTTGTGTTTGAAGTATAGGTATACTTGCAGCTAACGATTATTTCATTTATCAATGTATCCAAGGTGACTCACATTTAGATTTATTGGAGAAAAAATAAGATTAACTAAATATGTTGGAAAACTGAAAAGGTAATGAAGAGTGAATTAAAATCGTTTAAGTGCTCTTCAATAGACTCTGGCTAAATTAACCTCTGACCTCCCTGAAGATGGGTTAGCAAATGGGGGAATTATCTTGTCACGACCAGGGGGCTTTTACAGTTACTATGGTACCATAGGGCTATAATTAACTGCCTTCCAGAAAGTGACAATACAATTAACCCGACCAGGAAGTAACTGGCAGCCGGACCAGCATTCCAGTACTTCCATTTCGTGGTTTGCTAATAACCACCTTTATTTCAAGATAACACGTGCACTGGTTTTTTAAAAAAAACATACCTCGCCTTCTCCAGGTTGGACGACAGAGGTTTCTTGAAGTCCTCGCGTAGTTTCGAGCCTTGGGAAGTTAAAAACACGAGTGTCTCCTCCGCCGCTCCGTCGCTTAGCGCAGTCCCAGCTAACCTCACTGATCTGCGGACAGATGCTTTCAGCAGCTCCGCTTCCGTTTTCACTGCCGCTTCGGTTTCGACGAGGTGTTAATTCACCTCGTTTGTATGCTAATTACAGTGGGGTACCAAGCCTTAAAACAGGCCGTTACCTAACTAACGTTACTGCTTATCCAGAAAGCTTTGCTGAAAGCAAGGAAACATCACGGAGAGCCAAACAGGAAGTCTGATACTCTTCCCCTCCCTACATGGGGATTCGTGCCCTGAGCCGAGTCTGTCAGGCAGCAGTTTTTTTTTTTGTCTTTCTGAAAGGTACGGAGCTCGAACAGTGACCTGTGGTATTGAAAATAAAATTTGGCATTGAAACAAGAAATATTGGCACTGAAAAATGTGGAGCTGATATATAAAACACTAATGTCAAAAAGTAATCTCACAGTCATATTATATTATTTCACTTTGACATTTGTTTGCATTATGATATTTTTTTTTTTTTCAATGTCAGTCTACATTTTCTATGTCTTTCACGCTGTCAAGATTTTTACAATGTCACTGGTTTTCAGTTTCAACTTTCTGTCACTGTTTTGGCGTAGGGAGGAGGGGTTTGAGGGGAGGGACACAGAGGGCGGGGTTTACGGGTCATTTACATGGGCTACTGGCGAGCATATCTGCAACGTCTTCCTCAAGTTCACCTGTAACCTTTAAATCTCAAGTAAGTCTGTTTATCTCTGTAGATAAACTGTGCAGTTTAGGCAGAGGTTAAAATTCAGATGTCAGTGAACGTGTTCTGCCTTCTACAGCTCCTAAAACCGGGAAAAACAGTTAAGGCAGTTTCTCAGCAAACACGTTGTTCCTGTTAGTGAGTGTGTGATTTGCCTAAAATCCTGTCAGTCAGCAGCTATACCTGTGATTGGAGGAGAGTAATGAGGGAGGGACGTTAATGTTCCTGCCAGTGTTAGCAGCAGGGAGCTCGTTCTCTTAATACATCCATGACGGAGCTAATGAGAGACACAAGCGAGTCAAGCCTTGTGCACCAGTAATAACACTGGCCATAGGAGTCCTAAAGAACAGGAATTACTGCTGTTGTAAATACTAGATTATAGAAGATAGATTGACATCCCCAGCAGGAGACTTAGCTACAATTAGCCACAAGTTAGCTGACGCGTGTGCTGAAATAAGAGAACAGTGCTAACCTCTGCCAAAACAGCACAGCTTAGGCCTACGTTAAAAGTTAACGCTCAAAAAATGTCCGAGATAAAGAGACTTACTTGAGATTTGGAGGCTCCAGGTGAACCAGAGGAAGACATTGCAGATATGCGGTTTTAAGACATCTGTGAGGATTCTTGTGGAGGTGCGGTCTCTCGCCAGTAGCCTATGTAAATTACCATAAACCCCGCCCTCTGTGTCCCTCCCCTCAGACCCCTCCTCCCTACGTCAAAACAGTGACAGAAAGTTGAAACTAAAAACCAGTGACATTG